>NW_024431122.1:0-1838 GCF_017639785.1 Mesocricetus auratus
TCCCTCTGTCTTTTGGTTAGTTTGGACAGAGGTTTATCTATTTTGTTGATTTTCTCAAAGAATCAACTCTTTGTTTCATTGATTCTTCTGTGTTTTTCTGGTTCCTACTTGATTGATTTCAGCCCTCAATTTGATTATTTCCTGGCGTCTGCTCCTCCTGGGGGAGTTTGCTTCTTTTTGTTCTAGAACATTCAGCTGTGCTATTAATTCTCTACTACGACTGTTCTCCAGTTTTTTCATGTGGGCACTTAGTGCTATAAACTTTCCTCTCAGCACTGCTTTCAAAGTGTGCCATAAGTTTGTGTATGTTGTGTCTTCATTCTCATTGAAATCGAGGAAGTCTTTAATTTCTTTTTTTATTTGTTCCTTTACCCAGGGATGGTGCAATTGTGCATTGTTCAATCTCCATGAGTTTGTAGGGTTTCTGCGATTTGTGTTATTGTTGAATTCTAATGTTAATGCATGGTGGTCTGATAAGATGCAGTGGGTTATTCCAATTTTTTTGTATCTGTGGAGATTTGCTATGGTTCCTATTATGTGGTCAATTTTAGAGAAGGTTCCATGTGGTGCCGAGAAGAAGGTATATCCCTTTGTATTTGGGTGGAATGTTCTATAGATGTCTGTTAAACCCAGTTGGGTCATAACTTCTATTAGTTCTTTTGTTTCTTTGTTAAGTTTCTGTCTGGAGGTCCTGTCTAGCGGTGAGAGCGGAGTGTTGAAGTCTCCTACTATTGGTGTGTGAGATTTTATGTGCATTTTGAGCTTTAGTAATGTTTCTTTCATGAATGTAGGTGCCTTTGTATTTGGGGCGTAGATGTTTAAAATTGAGACTTTGTCTTGATGTATTTTTCCTTTGATGAATATGAAGTGTCCTTCTTCATCTCTTTTGATTGATTTTAATCTGTAGTCTAATTTGGTAGATATTAGTATTGCTACACCCGCTTGTTTCTTGGGACTGTTTGAGTGGAAGATCTTTTCCCAACCCTTTGCTCTGAGATAACGTCTGTCTATGATGTTGAGATGTGTTTCTTGTATGCAGCAGAAGAATGGGTTCTGTCTTTGTATCCATTCTGCTAGTCTGTGTCATTTTATAGGCAAGTTGAGGCCGTTGACATTGAGGGATATTAATGACCATTGATTGGTGATCCTTGTTTGTGCTTGATTTATTGTTAGTGTAGTTATTTTGTGTAGTTTCTCCTCCCTTTTTCTTTTGGTGTTTTGTAAAGTGTGATTATATATTGCCTGTGTCTTTGTGAATGTAGGTATCTTCCTTGGCTCTAGGTTTTCCTTCTAGCATTTTCTGTAGAGCTGGATTCATGGATACGTATTGTTTAAATCTGGCCTTGTCATGGAATATTTTGTTTTCTCCATCTATGGTAATTGAGAGCTTTGCTCGATATAGTAGTCTGGGCTGGTATCCTTGTTTCCTTAGCGTTTGTAGGACATCTGTCCAGGATCTTCTGGCTTTCATCGATTCCATTGAGAAATCAGGTGTAATTCGGATAGGTCTGCCTTTGTATGTTACTTGGCCTTTTTCTTTAGCTGCTCTTAATATTTTCTCTTTACTCTGTAGGTTTGATGTTTTGATTATTATATGGCAAAGTGACTTCTTTTACTGGTCGAGCCTATTTGGTGTTCTGTAAGATTCTTGTATTTTCATAGGCTTATCTTTCTTTAGGTTAGGGAAGTTTTCCACTGTGATTTTGTTGAATATGTTTTCTGTACCTTTGAGTTGTATTTCTTCGCCTTCTTCTATACCTATTATTCTCAGGTTTGGCTTCTTCACAGTGTCCCATATTTCCTGGATATTTTGTGTTAAGGATTTGTTGGTTTTGAGA
>NW_024431123.1:0-792 GCF_017639785.1 Mesocricetus auratus
CCCAACCCAGCGAGTCCAGCTTCAGGTGAGATTGGGTCTCTGGCTGGGACCACCCGCCCACCACCCATCCCCCTCCATCTTCGGGGCCGCTCCCGGCTTCCAGAAGAGCCGCCCACACAGGAAAGAGATCAGCTCCTCCAAGACCCCAACCCAGCCAGCCCAGCTTCAGGTGAGATTGGGTCCCCGGCTGGGACCACCCGCCCATCACCCATCCCCCTCCATCTTCGGGGCCGCTCCTGGCTTCCAGAAGAGCCGCCCACACAGGAAAGAGATCAGCTCCTCCAAGACCCCAACCCAGCAAGCCCAGCTTCAGGTGAGATTGGGTCCCCGGCTGGGACCACCCGCCCATCACCCATCCCCTCCATCTTCGGGGCCGCTCCGGGCTTCCAGAAGAGCCGCCCACACAGGAAAGAGATCAGCTCCCCAAGACCCCAACCCAGCGAGTCCAGCTTCAGGTGAGATTGGGTCTCTGGCTGGGACCACCCGCCCATCACCCATCCCCTCCATCTTCGGGGCCGCTCCTGGCTTCCAGAAGAGCCGCCCACACAGGAAAGAGATCAGCTCCTCCAAGACCCCAACCCAGCGAGCCCAGCTTCAGGTGAGATTGGGTCCCCGGCTGGGACCACCCGCCCATCACCCATCCCCCTCCATCTTCGGGGCCGCTCCCGGCTTCCAGAAGAGCCGCCCACACAGGAAAGAGATCAGCTCCCCAAGACCCCAACCCAGCGAGTCCAGCTTCAGGTGAGATTGGGTCTCTGGCTGGGACCACCCGCCCACCACCCATCCCCTCCA
>NW_024431124.1:0-5915 GCF_017639785.1 Mesocricetus auratus
GTCAATGAGCTCCCAGTTGTTCAGGTCAGCCAAAACAACACGGTAAATTAAAGCACCTTCCAAAGGAATCACCAACCTTGGCTTTAAGAGCTTTTATAGAACTACAGCTTGGTATTTGCACAAAAATAGAGAGGTAGACCACAGATATTGAAGTGGACACATTGCTATTAACGCACACACATGCGAACAAATGATTTTTCACAAAGGACCTAAAATTATACAATATAAAAAAGAAAGTAATTGGTGCTGGCATAACTGTATGTGGACATGTAGATGATTGCAGATAGACCATATCAATGGCCATGAACAAAACTTAAGTACAAATAGATCAAAGAGCTTAACATTAATCCAGTCATGCTGCACCTCTTAGAAAATTAGGAGGTACCCTTGAAAGAATTGGCACAGGAGATTGGTGGTAAGGTGATTATACCCATGTAAAAAGAGTTTAGCACTGAATCTTCAGTTGCTATTGCATAGAAAATTTGAGTAATATTAGTATTAATTTACCTTTGAATTTCTGATAGAATTCTACACTGAAATCAGCTGGCCCTCTGCTCTTTTTGCATGGAAGAATTTGATGACTGCTTCTATTTCATTATGAATTATAGGTCTATGTAAATTTTTCATCTGTTCTTAATTTAATTTTGGTATGTGATACCTATCCAGAAAATTGCTGACTTTCTTTAAGTTTTCCAATTTTGTGGAGTTCAGGTTTTTCAAAGTATGACCTGACTGTTCTCTTTATTTCTTCAGTGTTCATCGTTAACTCCAACCTTTTATTTCTGGTTTTGTTACTTTTCATATTCTCTGCCTGCTTTTGGTTAGATAGGGTGAAGGTTTTCTATCTTGTTGTTTCAAGAACACCACTCTTTTTTTTGTTTTTACGATACAGGGTTTCTCTGTATGGTTTTGGAGGCTGTTGGTCCAGCCTGGCCTCAAACTCATAGAAATCCGCCTGGCTCTGCCTCCCAAGTGCTGAGATTAAAGGCATGTGCCACCACCACCCGGTAAGAACACGACTCTTTATTTCATTGATTCTATGCACTATTTCCTTTGTTTCTATTTTAATGTCCAACTTCCAATTTTATTACTGCTGTCATCTAATCCTCCTGGGTAATTTTGGTTTTTATTCTAGATATTTCAGGTATGGTGTCATATCACTACTGTGGGAGTCCTCTAGATTTATTTTATAGGCACATAGTGCTAAGTGACTGCCCCTTAGCACTGTTTTAAAAGTGTCACATATGTTTGGGTATGTTGTGCATTCATTTTCAATTAATTCTAGAATTCTTTTTTCTAAGCAAGATTTTACTAAGATTATGTTGGAAAATAAAGCCAAAATAAACCACTACAAGCTTCAAAAGGCCTATCTTTCCAGTCTGAAAGTCTCAGGGGTATTCTAAACTGAAAATTCAGGTGGCCTTTAATCCAAAAATGCACTGCAACAATGTTTTACCTGCTGCAACCTCATGGCCTGTAATACATGTTATTAAGTTTAAGCAAAAGTACATGTGGCAACCATCTTCTGAAATTATAGCTAAATATATATATTTAAAATATATGAATGATGTATATCAATGGATACTGGAAACAAATGCGTGCAAAAGTATAAGTCATACAGCATTGAGAGGATAAAGAAAATGTAAAGACTAGTAGATAAAGTTCCATGATGATCATTATTCACATAATCAGTCACTGTGGCCAGTTTCTATGTTCTGACTGTCAATGATTGCAGGTGGGGTATTTGGAAGGGAAATGTTCCGATATTTGGGGCCTGAAGCATGGAGTGCACTCATGGTCTTACATAAGTTGCTTTATCATGCTCACCCTTTCCACCTGTGTTTTAGTGTCCATAGTGTGTTATTATAATTTTTTGTAATGCTTTTTTATTTAACTGGCCTCTAAGTCCTGCCAGCCCTCCAACACACTTAATCCCCCCTCCACTCCCCAGGGAAGTTAATGCCTTCCATAAGGGATTTTCAGAGTCTGTCATTACATCCCTGGCAGGTTCTCTGTCCTCCCCATGTGTCCAGGCTGAGAGAGAGTTCATCCATGTGGAATGGGCTCTTAGAGTCCATTTGTATGGCAGGAATAAAAACTGATCTATTCTGCAAGGTGCCATAGATTGCAGAGTTATCCACTCTGACACCCAGGAATGCTTATTGTCTTTCCTATTTCTTCCTTGACCAATGTGTGATGCTACTGAACATTTTTCAACTTACATCTTGTACTATGGATTTCAGAATAGACTTCTGTTTTTGTTAGTGGATATCTATCATCTAGTTACAAAATGCTGTTTGGGCTCTCAGGGTATATATAACTAAAAGGAGATATTAATATGTGGAGGTGTAATACTTTTTAAAACCAGTGGATTAGGGAGAGACTCATGTGTCCATGTATCAATGATTTTGTGGTTTATTTATCAAAGTTAAATTTTGAAAAAAAACTGAATTATTTTTAATTTTGTGGTTTTCATCCCTACTTGCTTAAAATCACCTGAAATATTTACAAAAGCTATGATCTCTGAATTTCCATATCTAGAAATACTTAAATTTGAAAAACTTTGGTGACCACAGTGTGGATACACAATAGTATATTAACTACTTGTAATGTGAGAAAGTATTTGCATTCACAAAGCTCATAAAATGGCAAGGGAGAAATCATACTCTGTACTCTAGAGAGGAAGCCAAAGTTCCAAGATTATGAGAACATAAAAGTGTGATTCTAGTATGTAGTCGATATAGGATGACATGAATTATATTACACCTCTCTAAAAATTAAGAAGGACCAAATACAGATTTATGATGTAAGCACCTCCCCAAATAAAGACAAAAAGCTCTTGAAGCTATCACAGGCAATCAGAAAAGATTTTGTATACATATTCTATACAATTATTTTGTATATATATTCTTTACAATTATCTATTCTTGAACATATTTTCATTTTATTTACATACCATTACCAGTTTGCTTGTCCTCCCTCCTTTCTTCTCATTCCATCTACCAAACTTAGGATTCCTCTTCTAATCCACTTTTCCTCTTTTCAGAAAAGTTTAGTCATTTCTTTGGAGTCAACAAAGCTGACAATCTGTCAAGTTGAGTTTAGGAACTTGGGTTAAGTGTTAAGACTTGGGTGCCAAATGCTGTCAGGGTGCCAATAGAGCATAATATTCCAGATAATATATCCTAGGTCTTCGGTGGACTTTCAATAGGAAGTCCCTGCCTGGATTACTAAACACTGTGACTAATACCTTATATAAACTTTTCTTTGGAGCTATCATTTGTATGGACAACAGTGTAAATGAATTAATGACAAGAAAGAGACATTCAGAACCATCTACTAAGATTCACAGGGACTGTACCTTAAAGAGGTTAAAGAATGAAGAAAAGAGTTGTAAGAAAATCAGCCAATATTTATATGATTGATAGATTCCAATATTCTAACTCTATCTGATCTATATAGTCTACAATCCATACCAAAATGTCTTTGAATTTATTTCATTTGTTATTAATAAGGTCAGGTAACCACTACTATAATTCATTTTTTTCACAAGAGCTATACAAATAGGAGAAATGAAAATGCCTTTGCGGTTACACTTATTGCACTTGGCAAATAAATAAATAAATAGTAATAGAAACAAAAAAAAGATTTGGGTGAATTGAAGCGTGGGGAATAGGTTCCAAAATGTCAGCTCATATGTCAGTGACAGGTCCTGATAACACTGCCAGAGGCCTCCAAGCACAGAAAGTCACACAAATTTAACCATCCTTCAGAGGGCATAGTTTGATCAGTTAAGACCCACTGTTAAGTCATAATTGCTGCCTGGGAACCCTAGGCCCAGGGGAGACTCAAAAAGCTGGTACTTTATCATGGGCCAAAGAAGGAGGTAGCTAGCAGCTGAAAGGCAATATTATATTTGTATATTTTTGTATCCTGAGGCATGTGCCTTGGTACATCAATGAATGACAGCATGCACTAGAGGTAAGTCTCCAATCATCTATGGCCAAAGACTTGGATACTTGCCAAGAACTGGAACAGTTATCCAAGGTATGAGTACCTAATATCCCTGAACATAGTGTGTGCGGAATGTTATCTATTAGTTTTCTTGGTTGATACCCTCTCCCCTAAGAAGTAATACTCTTGACTAAGAAACTTAAGGACTGCAACTTGTCCAGCCCCATATAAGATTTCCTTCTTACATGTGTTCAGAAATATTTTATGACAATTATTAGTTTAGACTGAAGTTGATGTAGAACAGGTAATTTTCTCTAATTTGACAGCTGCTGATCTTAGTCTATCTGAAGGCATTTAAGAGCTTTGTTACAGAGTGTCAGCATCACATGGGAAATTTGAGTTCATTTAGTTTCACATTGAGCCTTCTTTATTCTGGTCTCTATCCTCGGAGTTGAGAACACATTGTTATTTTCAGAAAATTGCATTTGTATGTTTTTGTGTTTATTATGTGTAATTCTTCAAAAATGGTAATACTTCTTCCTTTTTATATAAAATGATAAAATGAAATATTCTCCCCACATGTGTCAAAAAACTCAATACATTCTTTTACTACCATGTTAATTGCTTAGTTCTCATTAACTTCTGTTACATAAGCTA
Organism: Mesocricetus auratus; assembly: GCF_017639785.1. NCBI lineage: Eukaryota > Metazoa > Chordata > Mammalia > Rodentia > Cricetidae > Mesocricetus > Mesocricetus auratus. The sequence goes on from NW_024431124.1 coordinate 4,612, forward strand.
ATATACATATATTAAAATGAATATATACTCAATTTGATATATATTATTTTATTTATAAATAATGAATTTCTATATTTATGTATGCATTTATATGTATTCCTTAATAAATAATTAGTACTTTCTTTATTTGTATCCCTCCTGCATTTGACCTTCTTTAGCTCTTTTTCCTACTTCCCTCCTAATTCCCTCTTCCCATTATCCATCTTCTATTATTCCCTCCAACTAATTTTCATGTATGATTATATCTTGTGTTTTTTCCTTATTCTGGCTATTCCTTTATTTCTTTTCCCCTTATTTCCCCTTTATCTGTTTGTAAATGTTCTTTTTAAGGAGCTGAAAATTGTGTTCATGGACCAAGTACATGTCAGAAAATGGTTTTGAAAGTGAACAACTTGCCCATTGCCAATACAATGTGGTGGGAGAACTGTAGATTGGAGGGTCACTTAAGTGGTACAGTGCCTGCAGAGGGTCTCATCATGCTCTCAACCTTTCTCAAGCTAATGTTTCAGCCATCTGTTCTGGAGGAGGAAAGCAGGCAGTTAGAACATATCCTGAATGGGGTCATTACATATCAGATGACCTCACAAAAAGCAAAATTGTGCCTGATGCTCAACACTGATCTTTTGACAGAAGTCATTTTTTATATCCGTAAGGAACAAGAGGCACTTGTCATTGAATATTTTCAATCTCTAAAACTGTCACAGGTTTATCTGAGTAATATATATATATATACATATATATATATATATATATATATACACTCTATGAGAAAGAGCATAACATTCTCCAACAGTCTGGGAACATTATTACAATTATTAAATCCATGCTTAACAGGATAGGGCAGTTAAATAGAAAGTTCATGGTGAATAACACTTGGACCATCTCATTTTATAGGTAGACATAATACAATATTGCAGCTTAAACAACTGGACAAGGTCATGAAGAATTGTCATGTCTCTTGATGGAAAGGAAACTTACAACCTGGCAATAAGCAAGATGGAGACTATCATAGTGAAGCAGCATTTCCTCAGATGTGTGCCAGAGAACATAGGGTCTTCAGGGAGTTGTTTCATTAAAGAAAACCAGCATTGTTATCCTTAGGATGACAGTTTGAAATTAAAATCCTGATTTTTACAAAAGTCTACTAAACAACATCCTGTGAAATTTCTGAACAATCTTGCAGCAAAAATATCTTTCTATGTTCACATGTCAATGGTTAAACTTACTATATCTGTAGAACACTTTACATAGGAAGTGGTCAAACAAATATATTAAAGAGTGACCAAGGGTGGGATTCTAATCCC
>NW_024431125.1:0-10793 GCF_017639785.1 Mesocricetus auratus
AACCCAGAAGAATAAAGTACCCTTCCCAACTTGCATTGAAATTTTCTACCATTGTCCATTTTCTTTTGTTTTATCTTCAGTTCTAGAAAAGTTTGAACATGAAGAGGAAGAATTACAGTAAATATTTGATAAAACATATTAGCAAACTAATATTAATATTCTCATGACTATATCTCACATATTCATATATGCATGTGGTTTTCATATATATATATGAAGTATATGTTAATATTGTTAATTGGCAGTCAAAATATTAATTAGTAAATATATCATACTCATACACACAGTATAAATATATATATATATATATATAAATCAATGAATGTTGAAGACAAAAGTTTTCCAAGTATTAAAATCCAAGCTATTAAAATCCAAACTATTAATCAAATGGCATACTGACATGAAAGTATGCACCACTAGCTAATATGTTTTCAATGAATGCTACAATTACATAGTGTTTATTATCCTTTTACAAATTAATTATTAATTACAAATTGAAAATTAGACAATTTTATGCTACCGAGATCTATTGGATTCCTCTATAATCATATGATTATAGAGAATGTCACTAGTGTTTTGAGAACCTAATACTAGATGGCTGGAGTTGGAATATTTTGAACCAGACCTAATGTCACTGAAACAGCATTCCTTCCTAGAAGACACAATTGAATTCTAACAATGAAATCATAACAAACTAACTATCATAGATGACATGATATTGAAGGTGATGCATGCCAGATGAAAGATAGATGAATAGATACATGATAGATAATAAATATTGATAAAAGACAGATGCCTGATAGCTGTTTAGTGGATAGATGAGCACATGATAGATTATAGAAAGTTAATAGAGGATGCAAAGCTTTTTATTTATTTTATCTTCTATATGGATGTTTATATTTTTTGCATAAAAATCATTTTGTGAGTATATGTCTCATTCATTTTAGAGTAACAACTGAGTAAATGGTAATTAATTGAAGGCTTAACCTAGAGATGGAAGATAATTTATACAAAACAAATTATCATTTTTCACAAGTAAATGACTTTAAATTTGCTTCTAGCATTCCTGGGTTACTTCCATTTGTGTGATGATAGAAAACATAATGATTGCTTTCTCAGCAACTTTACAAATAAGATTTATGGAAGGAACATATTACATTTAGTAGTAATTTCTACCTATTTATGAAAAGTAAAATATAATAACTCTAGTTAGATGCAACACATTAATAAGCTTAATTAATGATCTGTTTATTTGCATTAAAACCTATTTAGAGCCAAAATTAAAATTTAAATAGAAATATGAACAAAGAGGTTTATAAATACATCAATTCATGAATATTATTGAAATGACAAGATGGGGACACTGCAGAAAAATGTGCTCAAATGTTTCTTAGGGACCACAGAAAAATTGTGAATATTAAATTTGAACCTGATAATAAAACATGGTTTAATATCATAATTCCTAAGGGTATCCATGATGTAAACAATAGCTTCCTATGACTCAGTAACAATTTAGGACATAAGGGAATTTTTTAAGTCATAGATCTATTCCAAATAATACTAGTAATATACTGAGCAAAGGAGATCTCTTTAGGAAGAAATCCCTGGCATTTGAGAACTGATGAAAAAGTCCTAAGAAGTCCTTTTGAATTTCTTTAAAAATAGAGCATTATTCATCAGGAGAAGCTGCAGTTACTTGTTCTTAAACAGGTGTAATCTTCTTTACACAATTGCCTTTGCGACTTTGTAAACTAACTAACCAAGTGAAAGCTGTGAGGTCTCTATATTACATGGAGTATCTTTAGCATTTTCATCAAGAGATGTTCCATAGAATCTCTGTGACAAGAGGAAAAATTATTAGACAAAAAAGAAATATAAGAACCATGATTTTATTTTCTTATTATTAGAAATGCAGAGAATAGAGATTTTATCAAAAATTGATTTTATCACCTGAGGATAAATTCTCTTCTGTTGTTGGAAGCCAGAATTGTAGAAGAAAGTGATGGCTGTTCCCCACCCTCAGTACTAGCCAGCATCTTATCATCCTAAGTCTATGGTTCTCATTCCTAGCATTAACTAGTTAGTGTTCAATCAGCGCTTAAACCTCGATCACTCCCAATCTGAGTCTGCACACACTCTAAATGCTATCTCCCCTCCATTCCTCACTTGTATGGATGACTAGTTGGCTCCTGTTGGTCTCTTTAAAGGTACCTCTGATTCTGACTTGCTATATCATGCTAAGAGTGCAGAGCTTCTGTGATAGTCGCATGTCTCATAAAATATTTGTTTGCAGCCAAAGGAGAAAATCAGAGCATTCAGTGTATCAAGGAATTGTCCTTGTCTAAGATCAAATGAGGTTTGTGTAAATAATGAAGAATCTGATTTGATTTCTTTATGTGGGCTAATAGGAGCATAACTCCCAAAGAGTCAACTGATGTTCCATAAGGAATTCTGTTGGTTAGTTCTATTCCCAGGAATAGATTCCACATAACAACATATCACTGTGACAAGAAATCTGTAGATGAACCACTGAGAAAATATACTCTAAGGGGTATTTATTAGAAAAGAGGATGGGTTGCCCAAGTTATTTCAATTATTTTTCCTCAATTACAACTTGAAAGATAATTAGTAAAATAATCTTGTTTCAGGGTGGGAGAAGACATTCAATGCTTTCTAAAAACAAAGTTATATTTGCCTCATTTAAATTGAGTTCTTATTTGAGTCTATCTAATGTGTCTAAACTCCAATGTGTAAATCAAAATGTTCACTCACTACATGTTACCTGTTAATACCATTATAGTACATTTTAATTGTGACATATGTTTTCTAAATCAATTCTACCTTTTATTTTTGTGCTTAATATAGCAAGTAAAATATGTGTTATATCTATTTCCATTCTTTGTATTGCACAATTATGATAAATAAACTCATTAACCCTCCAGCTATCACTGTATTTGCAAACACTTCACACACAAACATAAACCAACACCATGAGCAGGTAGTCATCATTTCCCCTCACCATAATGTATCCACAATTTAACAATAAATATTGTTTTATTATTTTATTAAGTATTCAATGTTACTAAGCATTTTTTGAAAAAGAAATACTATATGAATATTTAAGAGTCATAATGTTTCTGCTTTAATATGGATGAATTTAAAAAGTGAAAGAAACTCTGAACATCAGAATAATCCATCCAGTTATAAGAATATTGGAAAAGTCTGATACCCTGGACCAGAGCAGACTGTAAATGTACCCATATCTTATAAAAGACATACTACTCATCAAACTTAATAAACAAATTTTAGATATAGGCCATCAGAACATGTTGTAGAGTCTTTAATATTACCTTTTTGAGAGACATGGACATATAATATGTTTGGTTGCAGCAAGCTATTTTAAAAGCAGCCTTATATTATTTTCTCCTCAAGACACTTAAGAGATAAGAGACTCCGAAATATGTGACAAACTATGAGACTAAGGTAGAAAGATTACTGGAAATTGTGTTCTATAAAATGGTATCTAGTTCTCACTTAATACATTATTTTTTCCATTTTCATATACATAGACATCCAGTAAACTCTACATTCTACAAGTGAGAACTCATAACATTATAGGATACAGAGGTACCACTGAGGATACCAGTACTGGCATAGTGATAGGAGCTGCTTATCCCCATTTTGCCAAGATAAATGCTACTCGTTATGATGAAAAAATAGATTGAACTAGTAAATCTATTAAAATAATCTCCAAAGTAAAAGAAATGAAAAAATACAATGCCTTCTAAGAATTGTGTGTTGAAACACAAGCTTACTATGTCCACATATGGATTTGGCACAATAAGGTCCAATTTGCTAGTATTATTTACTTAATTAATCATTAAAATATTTTGGTTATCTTACAAAGATATAAAAATACATTACCAATGGTCAGCAGAGAAACATCTTTCGTATTATGAATGATCAATAAAATAAAAACTGTAATGTATTCTGATTACAAAAGGAAAATATAAGAAGCAGAAATTTTTCTTACTTTTGGAAGTATTGGGTATATTTTTGCAGCTTCCCCTCCCTCAACTCTTCCCATTTCTCCAACTCCCTTAGGTCCAACTCCCTCCCCATATTACATTTTTAAGAAAATTATTTTCCATACCTGACAAAGGAAAGGAAGACACAAAATGCTAAAAATTTTTTGTAGTCAAAATTAACAAATTAACAAAATTAACACATCTGACCAAAATTGTGCATCTCAGATATTTTTTAGTGCCTAATATGCTGGTCATTCCATTTTGAAGTTATTAGTCATTCCCTTTCCTGAGTCTACTTATTTTCCCAAGAGATGAAGCAAGATAATGTAATGGGGACTCTGGCGCAGATTTAGAATGCTATATTCTGGCAAGAGTCTATGAATTTCTGACTGAAGCTAACTCTCTTCAGAAACTTTGCAATATGTTATTGACTTCACTTTCCTGGGAAGTATGGATGCTTGCTTTCTTTCAGCTTAGCTTTCTGGCTCCTCACATAAGTGTGTTGTTCAGTGACTCTTGTACTTTCCCAGAAGCTCCATTCTTTTCATAATGCATCATTATCTAGTAGCCAGATGAGACCTTCATACAGATCAATCTGGTTTTCCATCAGCATTTTCATCACTGAGAAAGTTGCAGCATTTCCTGCCTGTCATCATCTATGGTCAAGGTAATGCCATCTATGAAACACTATGCTTTCTGGTATTTTGCAAATACCCTCACTAGGGTATTTAGTTGTGGTTGATATCTGATTTATAGACAATACCTATTCTTTAAATTTTTATAGCCACAATGTTTATTACCACCTTGCCAGTCTTTCTCATTCTCATTTCATATATGGGCATTGCATATAGTGACTTCATCTTTCATAAAACCATCTGCTGAAGGAAACTCTTCATTTGTATTTCCTTTCATTAGTTTTTTGTATATTCCACTACAATACAAATGACAGTAATGAATATGGAGAAAAATACATATGGTTATCAGGCATAGATGTGTCTCTAGGAAATATGACTTTGCCTACCCCAAACAAAGTAAATTCTTTCTTTTCTATGCAATGCTCATTCTAGTGTTAACAATCTCAACAAATCATGGATATACCAAGGATGTAAAGCAGTCTATGAAAATGACTTTCAAGAAATGATGGGTTTCTATATTGATCCAAAGGCTACTTATGTTGGCAAACTCACAGTGGCAGATAGGTTCTACAATGGACAAATGAAAAAAAATATCTGATAGTATTTATTTCAAAAGTGAAAACTCCCTGTGTGGCTGTCTCCCAAGTGAATCTATGTTACCTGTGTAACACAGGAGACTCCAGCTCAGGAGACTAACAATCTACACTTGGAAACATGTGCCTGGATTGAGAACACTGGACTTTTCTGGCATTAACTCTGCTCCAGACCACACCATTTAAGTTTGTGTTAATTATACAGAAAACTGTGGAGGAGCTAGGTGTATATGATTAAAATAATCAGGTATTTCTACATTTGTGTGAAGTTTTCCACTCAATTAACATCATATTCATCACATATCTGCTTTACTTCATTCTTTTTATGATAACACAGACTGTGTCACTCTGCATAGTCAGAATTAAAACATATTTCAATACTAAGCAAACTAATAAATGCAAAAATTTCACATATGTGAGATGTAGCTACATTTATGCTTGGAGAGTAACATAAAGCTTTAAATGTTTAGACTAATGAATACCCAATGCAAAATCTTGTTTTCAGGATAATTAAGGGAACTGGGTATCATTATGTTAAATGAAATAAACTGGATTAAATAAGTGTTGTATATTTCCTCTCATATAAGGGGTAATAATGAAAAACACAAGAAAGTAGAAGAGGGACCATTAGGAAGTAAAAAAGTGTACCACATATTTGGTGTGTTTAATGGGGACTAAGTATCTTACATACCTGGCTTAAGTTATTTTAAAATTAAAATAATTTAATTTATGTATTGTATGTACATGTGTGTACAAGGTTTGCACTTGTGCACTGTAACACACACATTGAAGTTTAAAGACCACCTATAAAAGATAATTCCCCCTTCCATCTAGTGGGTCAGGAATCAGGCTCAGCTGATTATAAGTGGAGGAAAGTATCTTTAGCAGCTAAGTCATTGATATGACTCAGTGTTTTACAATGCCATACTGAATCTTACAACATGTAAGCATGCTAACATGCAGATACATACACTTAGATTAAAATGAAGAAATTTCTAATAAAATTAGTTGTAAACAAAAGGCCCAGGAGAGCCAAAACAACCCTATACAATAAAGGAACTTCAGGAGGCATCACCATACCTGAACTTCAAGCTCAATTATAAAGCTATAGTCCTGAAAACAGTTTGTTATTGGCACAAAAATAGAGAGGTAGGCTAATGGAACTGAATTGAAAACCGTGACTTTAACCCACAAACCTATGATCACTTGATTTTTGACAAAGAAGCTAAAACTATACAATGGAAAAAAGAAAGCTTCTTCAACAAATGGTGCTGACATAACTGGGTATTGGCATGCAGAAGACTGCAGATAGATCCATGTCTATCATCTTGTACAAAACTTAAGTCCAAATGGATCAAAGATCTCAACATAAATCCAACCACACTGAAACTCTTAGAAGAGAAAGTGGGAGATACTCTTCAACGAGTTGGTGCAGGAGACCACTTCCTAAACATAACACCAGTGGCACAGGCACTGAGATCGACAATTAACAAATGGAACCTTCTGAAACTAAAAAGCTTCTGTAAGGCAAAGGACACAGTCAAAAAGACAAAAAGGCAGGCCACAGAATGGGAAAAGATATTCACTAACCCCACATCTGACAGAGGGCTAATCTCCAAAATTTACAAAGAACTCAAGAAACAAGTCTCCAAAACACCAAAGGATCCAATTAAAAGGTGGGGTACGGAGCTAAATAGAGAATTCTCAATAAAGGAGTCTAAAATGGCCAAGAGACACTTAAGAAAGTGCTCAACATCCTTAGCCATCAGAGAAATGCAAATCAAAACAATGCTGAGATACCATCTTACTCCTGTCAGAATGGCTAAAATAAAAAACAGTAAAGACAATTTTTGCTGGAGAGGATGTGGAGAGAGGGGAATATTTATCCACTGCTATTGGGAGTGCAAACTTGTACAGCCACTTTGGAAATCAGTATGGAGATTCCTCAGGAAAAATGGGAATCAATCTACAACAAGACCCAGCAATTCCACTCTTAGGCATATATCCAAAAGATGCAAATTCATGCAACAAGGATGTCTGCTCCACTGTGTTCATAGCAGCATTATTTGTAATAACCAGAACCTGGAAGCAACCTAGATGTCCCTCAACTGAAGAGTGGATAGAGAAAATGTGGTACATTTACACAATGGAGTATTACTCAGCAGAAAAAAACAAAGGAATCTTGAAATTCACAGGTAAATGGTTGGCACTAAAAGAAACCATCCTGAGTGAGGTAACCCAGTCACAAAAAGACAAACCTGGTATGTACTCACTCATATATGGATTTTAGACATGGATCAGGATAATGCCAGTCTGCACTTCCAATAACAGAGAGACTCAGAAACAGGAAAGCTCCTAAGAGAGATATGCATGGTACCCCAGAGAAGAGGAATAAGGCAAGATCTTCTGAACAGATTGGGAACACAGCAACGGGTCGGGGGAGTGGGAGCTGGGAAGAAAAGGAAGAGAGAGTAGGTCATGGGGAACCAGGAAGTTTGAGTGTGGGATAGAATAAGGGGAAGAGGGAATTACAGGTTACAAGACATATCTGACATCAGTGAGACCTGTAGTGACTTAAAGGGATGACACCAACTGGCAAGCTAAGCAATAGTGGAGAGACCACCTTGAATGTCCATTCCTGAAAAGTAACTTGATGTCTGTAAACATCCAGGAGCCTTCATCCTGTGACTGATGGAAGCAGAGGCAAACACACACAGTTAAACACTGAACTCAACCCATGGAACCCAGTGACAGAGAGAGAGGAATGATGAGCAAATTGGAAAAGAATGGCTGGCAAAACCATAAGAGACAGCTAATCTGAACAGGGGAGAGCTCTTGGTCCCCAGACCAACAGCTAGAAGGCCAGCATGAGACTGATCCAGAACCCCTGAGTGTGAGAGTCAGTGAGGAGGCCTGGGCAACCTATGGGGCCCTGGGCAGTGGATCAGTGTTTAGCCCTGGCATAACAAAAAGGGGAATGCTTTCTGAGCCTGGACTCTTAGGGTACTGCCTGGACCCTGCCCTGAGTGAAATGACTGACTCTAGATATCCCCTATGTGGAAGGAAGTGGCAATAGGGTGGGAGGCAGAGGGTTGTTAGGGGGGGGGTGCGGGAGGAGGGGAGGGAAAGGGAAGTGGGATTGACATGTAAAACAAGCTATTTAAAATTAAAATAATAAAAAAAGAAAAAATTATTTGTTTCTATCTTGAAATAACGAAAATATATATTAATTAAACTCAAAAGACAGCAACAGAAACAATACTAATTATAAAGGCAGAATCCTATGAAAAATAGGACAAAATATGAAAATAATACATGAAAAAAACCTTTGTCCTTAAATGATCAAAAAACCAACAAATCTTTAGTAGATTAAAATATGGTACGGATACAAATTACTAAATCTTATTAAATAAATAGAAGAGGTGTTTACTAAATATCTAACAGTTATTGAAAAGAGAGGATGAATAAAGACCTTGATAATTTAAGTAAATTCAACAAATTCTTTAGCTAATAGCAAAAGACATAAAAGTAGAAACCTATATACGTTAAACATGAGTGACAATAGTTTTAATTTAAAATGTTCCTACAAAGTGATTTATAGGTCTATTTGTATACATTAATGAATTAATTTCAACATTTGAAAAATAGTAATGTCAATTCTAAAGAAATTATCTAAAAGTAGAGGAGGGATGTGTGATATATTGTTTATGATCTAATAAAGCCACTGAAGATCAGAATGCAAAACTAGCCACAGCCATAGAAGCTGGGCAGAGGTGGCAGACACCTTTAATCCCAGGAATCAGGAGACAGGGGCATATGGGTCTCAGTAAGTACAAGATCACCCTGGGCTATGCGAGAGTGAATCAGTTGGTGTTTCTATTGCTGAGTGATCTCTTATTCTGTCTTCTTTCCATCTCTTCTTTCAGTGGGTGCTGGTGGGGTCTTTCTGTCTCCACTGGTCTCCTTCCTTCCTGCAGCTGAAGCTGGGGATGCTGACACGGAGTTTGGGTCCTGGTAGGGCTGATGTCTTTCCTGAAGCTGGTCTCACTGGGGTTGGCATCTTGGAATTGTTGACATCTTTGCTGTGTGGGCAGGTCTCCTGAAGCTGTACTCGCTGGGGTTGGGGTCTTGGAAGGGCTGATGTCTTTCCTGAAGCTGGACTCACTGGGGTTGGGATCTTGGAAGGGCTGATGTCTTTCCTGTGTGGGCGGGTCTTCTGGATGCCTTTAATCCAAGCACTAGAGAGGCATAAAGGAAGAAGTTTGATTTACTTTCCAGTCACAGAGAGGTAAGAATCTCCATTTCTGGAGGTAAGAGCTACTGAATGGATGCTTTGCTTTTCTGATGTATATGTGGGTCACATATAATTCAAGTTATGTATTTTTAAACCAATTTTGAGGCCTGTAGGAGATTTTTGCTTTTAAATAAATACTGTCTTTCATAAAACATAAAAAAATTTTCAGCTTCAGAAAAATACAACCTAAGTCTGGTTATTAATTTATGCAACAATTTAGTAAAAAGTGGGAACCCAAAGAACTTGACTATTCCAATTCATAACTATACTTTAAATTCATTCATTCAAAACATATTTCCTCTTGGGGTCATTTCACTTGCCTAGTTGATCTTTGAGTGTTTCATGGTTTTGAATACTGCTGTCAATGATGCTTTAGGGATATGATCTTGTATTCAATGAATTTGCTAATTTCACAGTTCATCTTGTCAGAGTTACAATGTCCTTCAGTATTTTCTAAATATCTCATCATTAATATGCACTCCTATAGCCAGGCGGTAGTGGCGCACGCCTTTAATCCCAGCACTCGGGAGGCAGAGGCAGGTGGATCTCTGTGAGTTCAAGGCTGGGCTGGACCGACAGCCTCCAAAACAATACAGAGAAACCCTGTCTTGAAAAAGCAAAAAAATATGCACTCCTATTTAACTATCTCACACTCTTATGATTTTTACCCCTTTCATGTCTCATGGCACTGGCTCAAGAATCCAGCATAAGGTTTAGTGAAAGGACATGAATTAGAAATCTCAATATTTTTCTAAGAATACAGAGAAAGCATTCAGTCTCTGCTAATAATGATGATTTGTTTTTATTATGATCAAATTCCTTATCATTGTTCAGAATGATATTTCTGCTCCTGTTTTGCTAAGTGTTTATTATGAAAAGACATGAAATGTAAGCTTAATCTTTTTACATCTCTCTTGAGATAACCTTATAATTTTTCTCTATTATTCTATTAATACAATGAATTTTACTGCATGACATGTGTACACTTCTAAACATATTTCTTTCAATGGGAAAAGTCTCAACTTGATCATGATATATTCGCTTTCATTTTTTCTCTGTATTTTTGCTAATATTAAACAGAAAATTTCTGAGTCTACAGGTACTGATGATGGTAAAGGGTGTTTTACTTTTCTGGTGATCACTGGAAATTTGCTACATTAAGCCCATGTTTTCCCTGATGTCCCTCCTCTGTAGCATGAATAACAAAAACCTAGAGATAGATATTGGGGTTCAAGCTGAAGTT
>NW_024431126.1:0-812 GCF_017639785.1 Mesocricetus auratus
AACCCAAGACAGCTTAAACATGAGAAAACAATCTTAAAACTTACTTCATGGGCCAGTGCTTGAAGACTGCCACAGAGACTCCACACCTGGTGGGAGCCTATGCATCCTGTATTTAGGGTCTTCTTCTCCACCCAAGGTGCCTGTAAGCAGGCCTGCCTTCTAATGCCTGGGTACAGCTGGGGAACCACCACTGAGCCTCCCCTCCTGGTGGGAGTTTATGAATCCCAGAATCATGGACATATTTTCTGTTCATGGGACCAGGAGTTTATGCACCTCAGATTTCTGGTCTACTTCTCCACCCACTGGACCAGCACTAGCACCAGGATTAGGAGAGCTACAATAGTATTGGACTTGCTTGCAGATTCTGACAGGGAACTATATGCTTCATAAAATTGAGAGAAGCCCTCACAGAGGATACGGCAAAATCCCTTAAAGAAATGGAAGGGAAAACAAGTAAAAAACTTCAAGAAATGAGAGAAAACTAAAGCAAAAAATCCAAAAAAATACAACAAATGGATTAAAAGACAAATCAAAATTCGCAAAATGAATTCAAGCAGTATAATGGTTTAAAATAGAAATAGAGACAATAAAAAGCTCAGTCTGAAGAAGTGGAAAATAGAAGTAGAAAATCTAGGTAAACCGTCAAATACTACAGATGCAAGCATAACCAACAGAATACAACAGATGGCAAAGAGAACCTCAGGTGTTAAAGACACACTAGGAGAAATTGATTCCACAAACAAAGAAAATCTTAAGTCCGACAAATCCCTAACACAAAACATCCAGAAATATGGGAAACCATGAAAAGACCA
>NW_024431127.1:0-25203 GCF_017639785.1 Mesocricetus auratus
AGCATCAGGAGTACTTGGCTGAAGGTGATCCTGAGTGAGATTTGGGAAACTCTTGATGGATTAGAAGTTTAACAATCTACTTTTGAATAGAGATACCCCTTAGAAAATTCCCAACCCTCCTTGCAAATTTATAAGAGTGTGAGCCTCATTGTCCTATGACAGTGTGTCCACAATAGAAAAAGATAACTCAGCTCTAAAGTTGATTCTCTGTCTTCAGAGATCCCCTATGAATTTACTCACCATTGCTCCCCTTATCTCTACTCCCCATCTTTGGGAAGTCCCAATCTTAAAAATTCTGACTGGCCAGCTCTGTTAAGTCTTATGTGACTTGTCCCTTTCACAGTTTTCATTATTTTGAATAATTCATACTTATTTCGCATCATGTTCATTATGTTTCAACATTCTTGCACCAGTACTTCATGCTTTCTTTTGCTTAATGGTGCAATACTGAATGGATGCTGAATGCATTTGCGGTTTGCTAATTCAAAAGTTAACAACATTAAGCTTTTTACTCTATTATGAATCATCTTATCGAGATAAATATAAAAGTTTATCTTTGTATGCACCAGTTTTTAAAAACTTATATTGGATTTTTGGCTGAGTGATCCCGCAATTCTATATTTAATATTTTAAGAGGTACCAAACTGCTTTCAAAATACCAAAAATAATGCATAAAGATGTTAATTTTCTCCTTCACTTTTGTTAACTATAGATGTCCTAGGTTTAGTGTCTTAGTACCTGGTATGCCATGATGACATTGATAAATATGTTTCCATTTGTGTAATGACAATATGTGTATATTTTTGGAGATGTAGTTATTTATACATTTTAATTATATTACTGAAGAAGTCTTTATTTATAATTTTGGACCATTTGTTTAATCTTATTTTGAGATTTAAGAGTTCTGTATTGACTTTGAATTCAATCTCTCTGGTTATAATAAATTCAATCTCTCTGGTTATAATAAATAATTTGAAAATGTCTCCCAGTGAGTAGGTGGCTTCACAACTTCCATACAGTTTCATTTGGAGAAGAGAATTTCTTTGTGTGGCTTTTTTCTCCTTTTCTTTCACTTGTCATATAGCCAAGGATGACATTGAACTACTGACACTGTTTCCACCTCTCAAGTGTGTAGGTGTGTGCCTTCTGGATTCACCACACTCCCATTTTGGATGTGTTCTAGCTTGCTTATTATTCTCTGTCACTTATGCTTTTAGAAATATATATATATATGCTTTACAAAAATTGATAATACTCATATCTGTGTGTTTTTTTCTGAGTATTATGATGTTTAAGCTCTGAAAAGTAGGCTTACATAGGTTTAGTGTCCTGGCCTTTAATTGCAGCTCAAGAGCTTGAGATAGGGGGATAATATGTTTGCAACCAATGTGGAAAGCTTAGCAGGACTGTTTCTTAACATACTACAAAGGATTAGGGGTGCAGATCAGTTGTAGAGTGCTGATCCAGCAAGTGTGAGGGCGGAGATTCATGCAACACACCATGCTTTACCTCTATCCATTTAGTGTCAACTCTTACAGGTTTATAGGCATGGTCAAGTTCATTTCAAAATACAAGATGGTCTAGCATTCATTTGTTGAAAAAGTTATACTTTTTCCAGTTTATTGCCATGTTATTTATTCTCTCTCAGAAAAATAACTTTATTTTACTTCAGTTTTGGTTGGATTGAATGTCATGCTGCCACATTATAAACTACAATAACCTCTAGCATTTAAGTTTTGACCTCTTAATTTAAAATTCTGTGGTTTCATTCCTGAGTTGGACATGCTACATTTTATGGTTTTTATTCTGTACAGTATAGCTATGGATCTGAACTTGATCTTCAGTTTGGAATTCTTCACTGACCTCTTAAACATTTCCTGTGCACACCTTGAGTCAAATTCAATAGCACAGAAACTTTTCATGGCCCTTCCTCTGTCATTGAACATTTTCTAATATTTCCTTAACTCAGACCCCAACCTGAGATTCAAGCCTTCCTTCTGCCTCTGTCTCTTATGCAAGTGATCACCTAGTTATGGAGCTTTTATACATAGTCATTTGTGCCACCACTCTAATCAGTAGAGCTCTGTCCCTGGGTTCTTCAACTCTTGATTCACAAATAAGCCTCTGATTTTCAAGGAGATTTACTCAAGTGTATTACCATGGTCAAAGCTCATTCAGCTGAAGACATCTGAGTAGTCATGGGGCCTCATGTACATTACTGTTAAATATCGGATTCCATGCATGTAATGTTTGTCTTCAATTTTAGTTCCATGTTGGTTCAACATGAAGAATATTTCCCCATGATACACCTGTAGAATTCCTCAAGATAATTTATTTACCTCACTCCCTCTTTTTCTTTCTCTCTCTCCCATCCCTTTTCCTTTCCCTCTCTCCCTCTCTTAATCAAGAGTATAGATTCTCCCTAGAATCTGACTTATCTACTGACTGACGAGATGTACTTCCTAATAGGCCCATGACACATGAAATTTTGAATTAATATTGTATTTACACCACATTTTCCTGTTCCTAAACAAACTATAAGAATGTTAAGAATATATGTAAGGATTTTCTTAGTTGTTTTAAGGGTTTAGAAAGATGATGGTGTTATTTAAAATTATAATTTATAAAAGTTTCTGTGAGCCAATTTTTAAATTTTTGCAGATGGATGTGTGATTCTGAGAAAAGAGAGCTGAAAGAAGTATAAATTATTTACATATTTACCTGAAATCCTGTTTCCTAAGCTTCCATCCACATTTTATATTCATTTTTTTTCTGTTCACCTGTTCTGTTTTGTTTTGAAGCTGTGAACATTAAGATTTTCTTGTTTTTAAGGACTGCCTCATGGAAATTATGTGAGGAATATATTCCTTCATTATGTTTTAATACTCTAGATCCCAAATGTAAAGGGAACTGTTAATTCCAAGTAACATTTAAGTGTCTATTCAGTTCAAGCTTCTTTTCTTTCCATTTAATAATATATCTCAAGTTCACCTTCACTATACTCTGTTTACACAGTGTCTATGGGAATAAAACTGCCCACTGAACAACTGTACAGATTTATACTGGGATCCTGGCCATTCACAGCAAAAATCAATCAGATTCAAATGGAGACTGTGACTTTTCAAAAGAAACTGATTGCATAAGCTTTTGGTTATGATTGTATAAAAATGTAATTGGGTAATAAAACCTGATCTTGCAGCACTCTGAGGCTCTCAAGCATGCAGCAAATAAAAACAAGCACCACTCTTATAGTATATATAAAACCCAACTCTAAGGATGTAGGTGACATTTGAGTTTACCCTGGACACTACTAAGCTATCTGAAATGTTTGGTACAGAATGATGTATGCAAATGGAGTATTCTAATTGCCCTGTCTCTTCCTATTGAAAACTGGCTATGCAAGCATCTTTTAGGCAATGTAAAGAATGTAGGGATTGGCAAGACAGCATGTTAACTCAAAGTCAGAGTCAAGAAGCTGTTGCTGTTTTTTTTAACCCTTTGCTAGTTTTAATTTAGTTAGGATTCCATATAAAGGTAATAGCAAAGTTTCCTGAATAGTACACTCAGAATACTATTCTTACTATTAGCTTCCTGTCTTACACATTCTATTATTGTGACTGAGCCCTTTTCTTATTTCCATTTCAATCTTACTTGTACCTTAAGATTCAGTTCATGTATAGAAATACACTGAGCCCTTGCTGTCACCAAAGCCTTTCTTTCAGGCTCCCTGGCTCTGTGTCACCATCATTTGTGGAGGGCCATAAATAAGGGTAGTATAATAAAAGCCATCTTAATATTCCTATTATATTCTTAGAGACTACCACTTAGCTAAGTTTTTAATTCTCGGTGTCTGCTTATTTTCTTGTAAAGCATATTTTTCAAGGCCTGTAGTCCAGGCTTTCTTTTCCTAATGCCACCTGGCCTGCAGTCCACACTCCCCCACCTGCAGATTTGTGTCCTTGAAACACATCCTTCCAAGGAGAACTTCTGCTCCCCCATCCTTCTGCTACCTGCCCTACTTAAACCCTGTTGGTACTTTTAATAAATGAGACTTGATCATAATCCTTTCTTGTCTTCATCGCTCATGTCTCTTGTCACCCCCCCCATTCTCACTCTATCCCCTAGGGTCCCCATTGACTGACCCCACAGGATGGGGCTAGTGGTGCCTTACATGGAGGCCCAGGTACAAGGGCTTCAGTGAAGGTCATCACTGAGGAGAACAGTCCACATCAAAATAAAAAGAAATAGAGGTAGTTGCAAGACAGGAGCCTGCCATAGCAACAAAGACCTTGGTAAGTGAGCAACGATATGGGGCAAGAAATGAGTCAATGTGAATTGTTTGTTGAAGGCCTCAAGAAGGCACTTAAGGCGTGAGGGATTAGGCTTAAAACATAGGATTTGTTTAAGTTTGTTGTCTTTATTAAGGAAGTTTGTCCCTGGTTAACCACTGAAGGGACCATGGATGAAAAGAGGTGAAGAGAGAAGGAGATGCTTACAAGGACTACTATACAACTTTTGGCCCTGAAAAGATTCCTATTACAGCATTCTATTTTGTAATGTGATTAATGAAATTACTTCTCAGAAACAGCATGACCCTTTGTAGTAAATATAATAAAAGAAGGAGAGAAATGCGTAGAACCTACTGAAACTGAAAAAGAGGAACCGTTTAGTGAGGAGGAGGACTTTATGTCGTTTGATAGTGACTCAGAAGAGATTCAAAAGTCTAACCCACAAACCCAGTGTAAGATCATAAAAAAGATGCCCCAACCTAACCACAACCAACAAAGGATGAGAAGGTCAGACCCAAAGTTAAAAAGATATATCCCTCCCTCATTTAAAAAAATATCCAAAATTCAACAGCCTATGGAAGATAGTTTTAGTGACTCTGAGTGGGAAGATTTGGAGGAAGAGGCAGCTAAATATCATGACCCAGACTGACCTCCATTAACAAAACTTCGGCCTCTGCCTTATACACCTCTTCCAACAGACCCTCTCTGGCTTGCCTAATATTAAATCCTCAAAAAGAGCTACAGGACAAAATTCAATATCTTAGAGAGCAGTTTGGGTAAGAAACAGAACATCAAGACCTGATTATCCAGCTAGAGAGTTTAAGGACAGGCAAGTCTACCAACACCTCTCAGAAAGGTATTGCCAAGCCACCTCTTGGAGGTGGCAGCTGCCCTTAAGACACCTATTACCCACCTACATGAGACAAAATCAGAGAATATGACTGCTTTTCCAGTAACAGAGACATCAGATGCATGAGGCACTCCCTGGAGACATCATGTTGGTTTTGATTTCAGTGTAACCAAAGTAGTCAAAACTACAGTCTCTCAATATGGAGCTATGACTCCTTATACCACTACCATCATAGAATCTGTGGCAAACAATTACTCCATTCGACTGGTATACTTTAACTAGAGCAACCTTGGCAGGGGGAGATTATCTTTTATGGAAGTCAGAATTTGCAGAAGCTTGTAAAGAAACTGCAAAAAGAAATGCCCAGGCAGGCAATAACTGGAATGCAGATATGTTAATGGGGAAAAGAAATTATGAGGCAGAAGATGTTCAAGTGTAATATGAACCTGGGCTATTTGCCCAAATTCAAACAGCTGCCACCATAGCCTGGAAGACATTACCTACTAAAGTGGACATGAGCTCTTCCCTTACAAAGATCAAACAAGGGCCTGGTGAGTCTTTTTCAGACTTTGTCCACAATTTCCTAACAGCATTAGGAAAAATTTTTGGAAATGTCGATTCAGGCAATGACTTTGTTAAACATTTGGTTTTTGAAAATGCTAATTCTGCCTGCCAAGCAGCTACTCAACCATACTGTAAAAAACAGACCTTTCTGGCTACATTTGCCTCTGCTGAGATAGGTACAGTTATCAGCAAGGACTCGCCATGACATCTACTATTCAAGGTACTACGGTTAGACAGTTCTTGTCTAATCAGGGCAGAAACAAATGTTTTAGCTGTGGTGAATCATGCCATTAAAAAAAACTGCCCACAAAAGCAAAAGGGGATACCTCAGAAAGCCCCTGCACCAAGACTCTTTCCAAGATGCAAGATAGGAAAACATTGGGCCAATGAGTATCAATCTAAAACTGACGTAAATGGCCAGCCTCTTGCTCCCAATAGCAACCAGGGAAACAGGTACACGGGACAGCCCCAGGCCTCCAAACCCACACAAGTTTATGGGGCAGTCAGCTTTGTTCCAGCAAACAATTTCTACCCTCTGCAGAGCAATACCGGGCAGTGGACCTCAGTTCCACCACCCACATAGTCTTATCTCCAGAAATGTATGTACAAGCTATTCCAACAGGGGTTTTTGTTCCACTGCCACCAAAAACACTTTGGCTAATTATTGGCAGCAGCACCATAACCATGAGCAGCTTAAAAGTTTTCCCAGGAATAATTGATAATGATTATGAGGGAGAAATCAAGGTTATAGTGGCATCTCCCACTATAATGAGTACTCTCCCATCAGCCAACTTCTTGCTCAGCTTTTGATTCTCCTTTACTGTCCACTGATTAAACAAGTATAGCTAATAAGAGAGGCACCAAAGGTTTTGAGTCCTCAGATACATATTGGATAGAAACCATATCTAATAATAAGCCCACCATGAAGTTAAAATTAGATAATAAGGACATTTCTGGTCTAGTGGACACTGGCACAGACATCACTATCATCTGAGGAGATGATTGGTCGCCAGCCTGTCCACTTGAAAAGAGTCTAACACACCAAAGAGGCACAGGCCAAAGTAAAAATCAACAGCCTGTTTTTATAGTGCCCAAAAATGATCACACAGGCTCAGAATATTTTTCTTAGGGACCATTGATTGTTCTGTTACCCATGCAAATAAAATCACATGGCTGTGTGATGAAGCTCTTTGGCTCGATCAGTGGCCCCTTGCCTTAGAGAAGCTTGCTACCACTCAATAGCTGGTACAGGAACAGCTTGAGGCTGGCCATATTTTACCTAGTACTTCCCCTCGGAATACTCCTATTTTTGTTATTAAAAAGATCTTTTGCAAGATCTTAGGGTTGTGAATAAAACTATGGTCCTAATGGGAGCCTTACATCCGGCCCTCCTTTCCCCTATTGCAGTCCCTTCCCTTTGGGATATTTTAAGATCATAAATGACCTCAAAGATTGCTTTTTTTACTATACCCGTACATCCAGATGATCAAAAACGCTTTGCTTTTAGTCTTTTTCTCCAAATTTTCAAGCACCTATGTGCCGGTATCAATGGCGTGTTGTCCCCCAAGGTATTGCTAATAATCCCACACTTTGCAGCAACCACCATCCAAACAGTTAGGGACTCATGGCCACAGATGTATATTATACACTAAATGGATGATATCCTTTTAGCAGGACAAAAAGGGGAAGAAGTGTTATCCTGTTATAAAGAGTTATGTGATGCTCTAACAAAAAGCACCAGATAAAAGTACAGATAGCACCAGTAAAAGTACAACTCAAAGATCCCTATACTTATTTATGTTTTCAAATGTTTGAAGATAAAATTTTATCTCAAAAATTACTTTTAGATTAGATGGGCTTCATACCCTTAATGATTTTCAGAAATTACTGAGAGGTATTAATTGGCTACTACCTTATTTTAAAATTAGAAAAGAATTAAAACCCCTTTATGACATTCTCCCTGATAATTCAGATCCCATGTCACCTTGTCAACATTCACCTGAAGGCTGCAAAATAATAACTCTGGTGGAACAAGTCTTACAATCTCAAACAGTTACTTTTCTTGATTACAATCGCTCCCTGTGGTTCATTATTTGCAAAAGAGCTCAGTCTCCAACCTCAGTTTTTTTGGCAAACTGCTCCCATATTATGGGTCCATTTACCAGTCAGCCCCAAAAGGTTGCTAAGTCTCTATTTTTAATTGGTCTCAGATATTACTGCTATAGGTAGAAAGCAGGCCAAGTCTTATTTTGGCCATGAGCCAAATCTTATTATTCACCCTTATAGCAAGGAACAGGTTTATTGGCTTATGCAAACAACAGAAAGCTGGCCCATAGCCTTGGCCAATGACAGAGGAGAAATAGACAACCATTATCCTCCTAATAAGCAATTAATTTTGCCAATCCATTTATTTTTCCAAAAAATACTTTCCTAGATGCTGTACCAGGAGTGTTAACTGTATTCACTGAAGGCTCCTCCAGGGAGAGCGGGAAGCCGGGTCGCGGAGTGGGCCAGCGCCCGGCCTTGCTCGGGAGCGCGCGGAGCAGAGGAGACCCTGGGCCGGGCGGGACAACGCCATGGCCCCCGCCGCCGTCCCGTCCGCCCTGGCGCTCAGGGCTGTGGGCCCCGCGGCCGCCACCCCATACGGTGTCTTCTGCAAGGGGCTCTCCCGGACGCTGCTCGCCTTCTTCGAGCTGCGCCTGCGTGGCCGGCCTCCGGGGACCCGGGACATGGCCGCCTCCCAGGCCGCCCCGCGCGCGCGCGGCCCTGCCGAGATGCCCCTCCCCGGGGTTTGTAGGTGGGAAAGCTTGCCGAGGCTGTTAGAGCCAGGATGACCCAGCAGCAGAGAGACTGAGGCCCAACGAAGTACCTAAGGAGTACACATCTGTAAATCCCTGGACAGCCTTAGGATGTGACAAAGGGCACGGGCTGCGTTATGAGAAAGGAAAACTTACAAGTTTTTCAAGAACACGTATTTACATACAGCTTACGTTCCAAACCAGTCTTTGAGAATATTGGACTGTGAGAAATACTGGACTGAGAGCTAATCATTCAGAGGCCTCTTATGTCGTGAATGGGACCTGAAAAGCGTGTGTCTCTTCTTTCCTCAAGAGGAGACATTGAAACTGTATGTCAAAGCCAGACTGCAGGAAAGCTTGTCCCCAATGCCAAATATGGCACAACGGTTTTGAACGAATGGTGGGCGTGTGTGAAGATGTCCCTGTCAAAGACACATTGGAGCCAAAGAAAAGAAAAGTCCAGTCATGGCGAAAGAAGTGACTATTCTCTGATAGGCAAATGGACCAAATGTGGCTTTCTTCTTTAAAGGGAATACTTAATTTTGGTTACACAGTAAAATGCGGATGTTACAAACCTCGTTGTGAAAATACAGTTGACAAGTGGAAGGACAAGAAAGTGCATGGATTGGTGGTGCCCTCCTGAAGTGGGAGGGATGGAAATATATACATTGTTGGGAATGATAAGGATGTTTTGTGGATTATGGACAGCCTAAAGTTAATACCTGCTAAATGGAGGAGGTAACCTCATGAAGTAAACAGGAAATGCCTAAAGATGGAGTGGTGTGAATGTCCAAAAACGATCGAATACCTGGTATATGGTGAATGTATGCTAGAGGTTTCCCCAAATGCGGGGTTAGTACTTACATTTTATTTTGAAATTAAAACTGAAGTCATTATAAACCCCATGAGAAATATTCAAAAATTATGCTGCTGTACCTCACGTGACTAATAGTGTACTTGTCATTTAAGTACTTGCTTAACAAGAAATGATTATGTAACATTGGGGAGCTTGAAGAGGAAGGGATGTTCCATATATACATATATATATACATGTATATATATATGCATATATGGAAAGTCCATCCAGAACTGTTACAGAGGACTGAACATAAGGTTTAGTTGTAGAGTATTGCCTACCATGTATGTGACTCGAAGTTTGATCCCCAACACTACAAAAAGATCTCATATATAAAAAGCAGCATAAACAATGATGAGGAAAATCAATGCAGACACATCTAAGAGTTAAAATAGTTATTTCTGAAAAAAGAAATGGGACTAGGGAGAGGAAATATGTGATTCATTTTTAATCATGTATATGATTTTCAATTGAAATCTAATTTAAAATATCTCATTTTTAAAAACTCCCTAGGTAATCATGTCTACCACAGGTTAAATGACATGGAAATCTGATGGGATTGAAATTCTAAAACATGCAGAACATGGTTAGTGCTTGACAATATATATTAATATAGAAGTATTCCACCAACTCTGGCTGGGAAGTAATTTTCGTCTTATTTGTGATTTTCCTCACGTATAAATGTGATTGTATTCTTTTTAAATGCATGTGAGATGAATATACACTGTTGTAGGCGTGACATGGAGGTGGAGTTGTCTCCGTTATTTCCTCACGATGAGCACATGTGAAGATAGTGCATGCTGTTTTAAAACCCCTCTGCTAGCTTCGTGAGTAAATTGCCAGCTTCCAGACTCTTCTGGGAAAATTTGATATTCAAAGATAACTGAAAAGATCCAGTGAGAGTGAGAGCCAGACATAGTTGTACACAGCTATGATCCCAGTACTCAGGAGTTTGAGTTGGGACATCATGTGTTCAAGAGCAGCCTAGGCCACATAATGAAAAATCTGTCCCAAAGACACGAAAGCAAGAATCCAGTGATTAAGAACAAAATATTGGCCGGGAGGTGGTGGCACACGCCTTTAATCCCAGCACTCGGTAGACAGAGGCAGGCAGATCTCTGTGAGTTCGAGGCTAGGCTGGACCGACAGCCTCCAAAATAATACAGAGAAACCCTGTCTCATAAAACCCCCCAAAAAAGAACAAAATATTAAAAGGAAATTGAATGTTTCCTCAGTTTAATTCTAGGAAAGCATGAAGAAAAGCATGTGAACCTAAAAAAAAAAAAAAAGGCTCCTCCAGGGAATAGCTGCTTATGCCTGGAATGATGAGGATAATAGTTTTCCAAATGGGGCCTAATCTGCCCAACTAACAGAATTACATTCTGTTATAGCTGCCTTTACAGCCTTTCCAAACTAATACTTAACATTTATACAGACAGCGCCTATGTTGCACATTGAGTATCACTTTTAGAGATTATAGGTCAAATTAAAAATATTTCTGAGACTGGTAATTTATTTAGACAACTATCTTCTCTCATAAGAGTTAGAAAGTTTCCTTTCTTAATTGGGGCACTTTTTTGTTCATTCAGGTCTCCCCAGATCCGTATCCAGAGGCAATTATTTGACAGACCAAGCAACCCATTGTCTTCTGGCTCTGCCTGTGGATTCCGTCCAGGACACAGGCATTGAAGTAACATGTAAAGGACATTCATTGCATTATCTTAATGCCCATAGTTTACAACTCATGTATCATTTTACCAGAGAACAAGCTAGACATATAGTTTAAAAAAACTGCTCAGAACACCTCCCATATTTACCTGTACCCCATTTTGGAGTTAATCCTCATGGACTTGTGCCAAATGCTCTCTGGAAAATGGATGTTACCGATCTTACAGAATTTGGACATCTTAAATATATTCATGTTAGTATAGATATATATAGTGGTTTTCTCTTTGCCTCTCTTCAAACTGAAGAAACTACTATGTAATGAGCCATCTTCTAGCTGCATTTTCCGTCATGGGAATTCCTCAACAAACCAAGACTGATAATGGACCTGGATACACCAGTGCCGATTTTAACACCTTCTGCAAAAAATTAGCTGTTAGCCACATCACTGGAATTCCATATAATCCTCAAGAACAAGGTAAACTAAACAGAACTAACCTACACTCAAGCTAATTATTAATAAATTAAAATGGGGGACTTGGTACCCCACCAAAGGCATGCCAAGGAATATTCTGACACATGCTTTTTTCATTGTTAATTTTTTAAATTTGGATGATGATGGAAAATCTATCACCACATGGTTTTGGCACTCTGATACTCAGAAAGCCTTGGCCACAGTCATATGGGAAGACCTGTTAGATAACAGTTGGCATGGACCTGATCCAGTATTAATATGGGGATGAGGATCAGTATGCAAATACTCCAAAGAAATGAAAGCTGCCAGATGACTTCCGGAAGATTAATTAAACAAATAGATGATAACATAAGTTCTTCCAGGAGGAATTGGCCATCCTGTGAATTTCATACCTTTCTGTTTTCCAGAAATGAGGACCCATGTCATAGTAAGTACTGTCCTCCTATTGGCCCCCTTTCAGAAGAACTCAAGAAACATTGCAGAGAGCTGCTTGACTAATAATTTGGACTGCCTGTAGTGGATTTCTGCCCCTCCTTCTTCCCTTGCTTGGCTTATTAATTCTCCTATCTCTAGGACATTTTCTTTTTAATAAATTGATAGCTTGCGTTAAGAGTGAAATGGATGCTATCAAGATGCAGCCTATACATGTGCACTATCACTGTCTTGACATGGCTGAAATGGGAGAAAACTGTGATTAAAGTATGTAGCTATGAGATCACTTTTGATTCATCTCTTCCTTGGTGAGTTGGGCTGGCTAGCCAATGACAGACAACAGAGGAAGGACAGAGAGTGTTCCATACCGATAGCCCCCTAAGATAGGAATGTAAGGTAGAGCCTTAACCACCATCTGCCTGGGCCCGGATGCATTGTCTGAACCCCCAAATAACTCACAGGACACAATATTAATTATGAAGTTGTTGGCCTTTCCTTCTTTCTTACTGGCTAGCTCTGACTTAAGTATTTAGCTCATAATTGTTAATCTAAGTATTTCTCTTAATGGAGAAAAGTGCCTGGACCTCTTATTCCTATGGTGGCTACATCATGACTCCCTGTGTTTCTCTTTCCCAGAATGCTCGTCAAATCCTAGTCCCACCTATCTTGCTTCCCTATTGGTCAACAGTACTTTATTGACATATACACAGAAGTTCCCCATCACCAGAATGCTCATCACAAAATTTCATCTCCAATCACAGGTAGGGAGGGCTATTGCACACTCCTGATCCACAAGATCCTCTGACCTAAGACAGGCACGGCCACCTCAAGGATATCCCAGCTTATGACCTTTTCTCTTTGTACAAAAAAGTAGGACCTGTGGAGGGCCCTAAATAAAGATAGTATAATAAAAGCCATCTTAATATTCCTACTGCATTCTTAGAGACTAACATTTAGTTAAGTTTTTATTTCTCTGTGTCTGCTTATCTTCCTGTACAGCATTTTCAAGATCTGCAGTCCAGGCTCTCCTGCCCTTCTGCCACCTGGCCTGCAGTCCACACTCCCCCACCTGCAGATTTGTGTCCTTGGAACATATCCTGCCAAGGAGAACTTCTGCTACCCTGCCCTTCTGCTACCTGCCCTACTTAAGCCATGTTGGTACTTTCAATAAATGAAACCTGATCGCAATCCTGTCTTGTTTCCCTCTCTTGTGTCACTTGTCTCTCCATTCTCACGCCCTCCTCCAGGATCCCCGTTGACTGACCCAGTGAGCCAAGGCAATCATTCATCATATTAGATTGAGTAATAGTTACTGTGTTGCTTACTTGACCACTTCCTCAGAATATTTGCCCTGAAAGTGGACAACTGATGTTGTCTCTTCCCTAAGCATACAGCAAATCTGACCTCAGCCAAGCTGTGAACACACAAAGATATATGTAGCATAGACTCTTTCTGCAATCTGTCACAGAAATATGCACTTTAAAAGACCAAAGTGGAAGAGACAGGCTTTCTTTGCACAGCTTGTTTTTATTACAGGTAAGTGCTTGGTACCTATTATTTATAGACAAGACTACTGATAAAAATGACAGTAACTTAAAGATTTCCTGGACACTTGGTTTCCAAAATTAAATACCATAATAAATCAGTATTTATGGGAATTCACAGAATTGGCTCCATTCCATTTTGACTTAAGGTCAGAGAGTTTTTGCCTGCTTTGATATCCCAAGGTGATACAAGGGTGTCTGGCCTAAGATGTGAATGCAGCAGGATGCTTGGCTAAGGTATGGTTGCTGCATGTTCTGCCTAGACAACAAAATACTTAACTCAGGATATAGTTACTTGATGTTTCAGGTATTGAAGAGGTAATTACTCTGTTGTTCCTTTTATCATTGGAAAGGAAGTCTTTTGCTTTCTTCCTTCTTTTGATGAGGATATAAAAACTTTGAATGATAAACTTGGACTGATCCTAGTATTCACCAGGTGTCCTCCTAACTACCCTGTGTCTTTGTCTTTTATTTTGTATCTTCAATATATCTACCTACCATTTCTTTTTTTTTTTTGGTTTTTCAAGACAGGGTTTCTCTGTATTGTTTTGGAGCCTGTCCTGAAAATTGCTCTGTAGACCAGGCTGGCCTTGAACTCACAGAGATCCACCTGCCTCTGCCTCCTGAGTGCTGGGATTAAAGGTGTGCACCACCAACACCCTCTACCTACAATTTCTTAATTATTACATTATACTCCCAGCACAGATGAACAAGCCTGGCTGTACCTGCCTAGTGTTGTCACAAGGATGTAGGATACAACAAGTATTTTTAACAGTTTTACAAGAAAACATATATTATTTCTTCTCCAAGTGGAAACTCTGCAACAAGTCTATAATTATATTTCTATCAAATATGGGATAGTTAAAACAAGAAAAGGAAGTGACCTATTATTCTTTCTTTATTTGCATTCATAGACCAACATTAACACTAATTTGAAGATATTTATAACAATCTTGTCAATAATCATAATGATGAAATAACTATAAACCACCTTCCTTCCTTCCTTCCTTTCTTCCTTTTTCTTTCTTCTTTCATTTCTTTTAACAAACATGGTATCTACTCCATCCTGTAAACTGCCCCTGCTGATAGATATACATCAATCAGCAAGATCTCTGTTTTCGTAGAAACGTAATGAAATAATCCTTGATCTAAAAATTATTCCTGTTGAGTGACTATTGTTAATGGAACAGAAGTGAACCATGCAAAGGGCTCTGAGAATGAACTCTTGGAGGGCAATCACATTAAGCAATGTGAGCTTCTAGATGTTTGTTCTTTTTTTGAATCACCGAAAAGGAAAGATGAAGTTATCTTTAAAAAACACATTTTCTCAATAAATATATAGTATTGATTCACAAATACTATGGAAATGTTTTAATGCTGTGATTTGTCAGAGCAGTTATAAAGCAAACAACAAAACAAAAGAACATCCTTAGGTCAAAACTCCCAAACATACCAAAAGCAATGTAACATCTACAATGTGGCATTTATGTGATGGTTTCAGCCTGCTTTGTTTTGTTGTTATGGAAGAAGAGTTGCTCAGGGTCCTTGGTGGTAGTCATCAATTGATGTAGAGAGTCTAAGTACAGAAGGAGAACTGTGCAAGCTTTAACACAAAGTCAGCCTGTGGACAGGGGAAATCTACCCCAGTACAAGAAATGCCCACACTCTTCTCCAGAATTCAGTGAGGCAGCAGGAAAAGGAAGAGAAAAAATTACAAATATGATTTTTTAAAGATTAGCAGCCTATTTTAATTTCCATTTTTCTCAATACTTTTGCCAGGAAAAATAAACAAATGCTTTGCACCTGTTCTAGGAGACATACATTTAAAGATTTTGTTATTTTATTTAATAAAGCACATACATGTACTAGGCAACACAACAAAAGCTCAGATGTTGCCATCGTTTTATGAAAGCTAACAGAGAGCATGAAATATTTTCTAAACCTCCCTGCAACTACTTTACATTTATATAGCACTCGATGTCCTTGAAAAGTATACTGTTACCATCGCTGACGGAAGCAGCATAAAAAGGATAAAACAACAATGTCACTCGAAGGAGTCAAGATCATTGAATTATAGGTACAGAGACTTGAGAGTTTTATCCAGGTCACATTCTCATTTTTTTGATAAGATAAGTGAATCTCTGAGTGGACACAGCAGTGTTTAACATGAAAGTAGTTCCTGTGTTTGCTAGCGCAGAGCTTTTCTAGCTACCACTATCATGCAGTATGGACATTACACATCTATTGAATTACAGATCTTCACAAGTTAGGTAAACAGAATGCACTCCTTAAAAAGAATGTGCACATACCAGTGTTTTCTCTTACTTTATCCACACATTTTTTTCCCAAATCCTGCTCACAGCTTTGGAAGCATGGAGCTCATAGAACAGACTGTCTCCTCCCTGCCTGAGCTTCTCTTTCACTTTTGACTATAGTGGAAGAGCCCCCACAACTGCATTCTCCAAAAATAGTTTCTTTAAATTTCAAAGCATGGAAAGATGGTTCTGTGCTACTTAGGGATAAATGCTCAGCCTAAGCCAACCACATTTGTCTCTTGGAAAGTAAAAAAGTTAACCAAAGGAAAGTTTAAAAATAAGGCAGAGATATTTGATTACAATGAACAAGTAGCAACTGCACTGCCTTTCCTCAAGGACACAGGAGAACTCTTCAGGCTTGAAAGCTGTGACAGACACATAACAACATTGGGTGCAGCAACAGCTGGAGACAAGTTCTTCTCAATAGTCATGAGATACTGGGGCCCAAATGTCAATGAACTGAGCATTATATTTAGCTAATACATCATTCCTAGCCAAAATAGTACAATATTTGGGAATTAATCAATTAATCACTGAAGGAAACAAAGATGAAAATTAAACAAAATACACTTCATCAGGAAAGATGCAGAGAAAAGATAATGACATACTAAAAAGTAACTGGGGGCTGGGCGGTGGTGGCTCAAGTCTTTAATCCCAGCACTGGAAAGAGAGATAGGCAGTTGGATCTCTGTGAGTTTGAGGCCAGCCTGGTCTATAGAGAAAGTTCCAGGACATGTTCCAAAGGTACAGAGAAACCCTGTCTCAGAAAAAGAAAACAAAAAAGAAAAATAATCTGGAACAAAAGTGTAATCATACATAGCAAATGTAGGATGAAGGGAAAACTGATTCTAAGAATAAATTCATTACAATAAATACCTACCTAATTACAAAAGAAAAAATGGAAAATAAACAATTTAATTTCAGAGCACAAACTAGAAAAATAAAAACTACTTTCAAAGGTAACTGGAATGACTACAAACTAGAGCAGATATCACTGAAATAGAAATCCGAAAGAAAACGAGAAAGGATTATGAGACAGAGAGTTGGCTTGTGAAAAGATAATTAAGCAAAGCACAAATTTTTACTAAACTACCTCCCCAAAAGAATGAGAACTCAGTAACTAAACTTATTAGTACAAAACAAGTCATTACACTTAACATGACAAATCTGAAGAATCCTAACAGATATCCATGAAGAATTCCATGTCAACAAATTGAATAATTTGTTAGAAATAGAGAAATATGTGATTTCCTAGAATATACAAGCCCCTAAATCGAAAGTAAGCAGACTATCTAAACAGACCAATAGCTATGAAGGATATTTAGTTGTTAATTACTTTCCTTTCAATAGGGAAAACCACAGGGTTTTAGAGATGACCTTACTGATAAAATCTTAAAACATTTAAAGTATTGCTGACAAGTTTTCTTGCACTTTTGTTGAATAGCAGGAATACTATCAAACCTGTCTTAAGAGGATACATTTTTCTCAAAACAAGGTCAGGTGTCTACTCAACAAGAAAACATTATCATAGGGCAGCATCATCCTTGACAGGCATAGATGCACAAGCTCCCACTCTGGTACTAACAAGCAAAATTCCACAGAGGGATGAGAAAAGTGCACAGAATATTTGTCATGACTTCTTTGTGGGTGAGAGATTGCTTGGCATACTCATGAACTAATTGAACATGACAGAGTAAGAATGTAAGAGCTGGTAACATTGCATTCTCTACGTGTACAGGAAAGTAAGTAACAAGGTTTTAAAATATTTAATTACATATTTTGTTTGAAGCATTTTTATATAGAAAATTTTGTTCAGAAGGAACATGCATCAACATACTGAAGGCTCTATTTGACAAGCCCAGAGCTTTTTTCTTACTCAGTGCTAAAATGTCAACAATGCTAACTGTAATATGAGAACCAGGCAAGAATTATTAGTGTTCAACACTGAAACAGTGCTGGAGATTATAGCCTGGGGTATTAGGAAAGAAAAGGATTAAAGTCTCCTAAAAGAAAAATGAAATGAGACAGACTAGCTCTGCTCATATAGACACTATGGTCTCCCACACAGAACATTTTAATGATATCACCCTCCACTCCAAAAACAAAAACAACCCACAAACCGAAAAAAGTAAAGTATATAAAATAAAGGCTACACTGATAAAAAAACAAGTTCAGTAATGTTAAAGGCTACAAAATTATCATGTAATAATCATTATACACAAACATTAAACATAATTTACCAGGGGCAAGTTACATCCAAGGAAGTAGAATTCAATATACCAGACACTATAAAATAGTCATGTCAGGAACTGAAAAACATGTACTTGCATACTATGATCATATGTCTGAGTAATGAATTTACTTTAAACTACTCTTAATGCAGTCTGTAGACCATTTCAGTCCTTGATAACATTCCATTGACATTGCTCAGGATTAGAAAAGCAACCAAAGATTTTTGTTTTGGAATCTCAAAAGATCAGAGAACTCTCACAAACCATTGGGAAGCAAAATAAATCAGGAGACCTCAGTATTTATCACTTTAAACCTTCTTATAAGTCTAAAGCAATCCAATCAATATGCCACTGACATTAAAACATAAACAGATGTAAAAAGGCAAGTAGTCCCTATGAAATGTCAAACATTGACCTCATTGAAGCAGAAACACAAGGGCGGTTTGGTGGGGAATGTTCTTCTGGGCATATACATATGTCTTATTGGTTGATGAATAAACCACGATTGGTCAATAGGGAAGCAAAATTGGTGGGACTAGGAGTCAAGGAGGATTCTGGGAAATGTAGAAAAGAGAAGTCACCATGTGATCCAGGCAGGAAGTGACGTAGCATGGCAGAATTTGTAAATAAGCAGGGACAAGCAGGAAGTCACACTCTTTCTCATTTCTTCTCTTCCCTTCTCTTCTCTTCTCTTTTCTTCTCTTCTCTTCTCTGCAGAGATGCTGAGCAGATGTGAAGTAGACCCCAGACCTTTTCTCTGGTAAGATAAAGCCATGAGGAAATACATAGATTAGTAGTTATGGGTTAAGAATAAGAAGCCCAAGTTGCCAGCAAACAGCTTATAACTATAAGCTGTGTGCTTCCTTGGGGTAGCGAAAGGCGGTGGGACCAAGCTGGGCCAGAAAAACTCATGTTACAGTGATTGACTAGGAATGCAGACTGACCAGCAGATCTGAATTATAAGACAGAGTATTGTAAAGATGTCACATGCGACCTGATGTAGTCAACAATCTCTGTTGTTTACAAAAATCAAGGAGGCCTAGGTAATCTATGGGACCTTGGGTAGCATTTACCCCTGGTGTACAAATAGACTTTGAGTGCCCATGCCACAATACGGGAGGCTCTCTCAGAGGAGACTCTTGGGGGGAGGGCCTAGGCCCTGCCCTGGATGTAATGACAATTACTGGAGATCCACCGTGGAGTGACTCACCCTCCTTGAGGATTAGACTGGAGATTGGGTGGGGGACTGGGGGACCTGGTGGGGAGGGCAGGGCAGGAGGGGAAGGAGAGGGAGCTGGGATTGACATGTGAAACAAGATTGTTTCTAACCTAAATAAAAAAAAATCATGGAGAAGCAGAGGTAATTTTTACTTAGGATGTTTTATTCCAACTTGATACTATGGAACTGTGGGGAAAACCATTAATATCATGAGGAATTCTGTGAGACAGATCATGGTTTGGCATTTTCTGAAAAAAACCAGAGGAAAGCCAGACACTCCAAGCACAATAACCATTACTGAACACAAACTGATCATTCGCTTTACCAAGGAGGACACCCAGCACTCTAGCATGTATGGAAGCTTCTAGTCATGAACAAGTGAGCTTCAATTTCAATGTTTTAGATAAAGCTGAACCTCTGCTCTCTGCCCATACACAAAGCTATTTCAAGAAGAAACATCATCTTGTATTGCACTTCATTTTGTTTTAATATGTATGGCAATTTTATTTTAAAGAATTTTCAGAAAAGATGCACTTCTAAGTGTTCTATGAATAGTGAGTTATATCAGACCTTTCTTTAATATCACTAATCTCTAATAATAACATGGAGACTTTTGTTAATTACTAAAGCTTGGCCTCAGCTTAGGTTTGTTCCTAACTAATTCTTAAAACTTAAATTAACCCATTTATAATTATCTGCATTTTGCCACCTGGCTCATTACCGCTCCTCAGTACCTCAGTACTGTAAGACTGATTTACTCCACATCTGACTGGCTAATCTCTCTTGACTCAGATTCTTTCCAAGAGTTCCCATCTCTCCCTGGAAGTCACATCTATCCTTTCCTCCTTAGCTAGTGGTTGTTCAGTTCTTTATTAAACTAATCAGAAGGTGCCTTAGGCAGATGAGTAAGGACAGAGACATACCTTCACATAGTGTACAAAAAGATTGTCCCAACAGAAAGTGAATGGAGAAAATGTTTAAAAAATTGCATATTCCCCGTCACCCTGCTTCAGACAAAAATATTCAGTAAATGTGTTCCTGAGAAGAACAGTACTTATATCCCACAAAAATACACTGCCAAAAGTGTTATTGTGACATACAAACTTATCTATAAAACAACCTTGGTGCCTGAATTGGTTATTTTTTTACATTAATCATATTTATCAGTATTTTTAGGAATTTTTTTATTTGTTGAATTTTTATTAGGCATGGATCATGGGAAGAAGTTCAAGGCTTTGTTTTGTTTGTTTGTCTTTTCAAACAGGGTCTCACATGTTTCACCATGCTGTGCAGGCTAGCTTTAAACTGGTACTTTTCCTACATCAGAGTCTGGAATATCTTGGCTGAAAAGAAAAAATTAATATTTTTAGAGGGAAAAGCTGACTGCATTGCAGCGTGCTCTGGCCATGGGCATCAAGGGAAGCAGCTTCTTTGCTGACTCAATATCCACACTGAAATATGTTTGTGTACCCAGTAACATACCTGTCCTGGACCTCTGAGTGAACATGGGCAAAGGAGGTCTCTTGATGACTTCTGCCTCAACAACAACTAGGAAGATGTGTAGATACAGGAGGTCCATTTGTCAATGGACAGGCAGTGGCCTTGTTTAAAGCTGAAGTGTGAGTCCCCTAACCACTGTAGTGAGACAGTGACTCAGAGCCCTACAGAGACAGTCCTTATTCACATTCTGAGTGGAAAAGAAGAGGCATACTGGTTTATTAAATTAAATGTTTATCTAGCCTTTTGTGGTGTGCTTTGCAAGATTCCAGCTCATCTTTCACATATGATGTGGTTTTGCCTGATACTCAGGGACCGTCAGGAACTGATGACTTTATGAGACTTTGATTATAAAGTCTTTGATTTTGTTATCAAGACTTTAATTCTTCTTCCAAACAAGTGTCCACTAAACCAAATACCTCTTGTCGATTTTACAATCAAACCTGTTTTATATTAACATGTTTCTTTATGCTCTTTCCCAACTGATCCATCCTGGTTTATTTCTTCAGCTTCTATTCCCTTCCAAGCATGTTTCTCATTTCTTCTGTTCTTTGTGGTGTCTGTGACTCACTGTACAGATTATCCTCTAGGATCCTGTTCTGCCTGCCTTTCTCATTATTTCTTTTCACATATGTTCATAGAGTAAAATCCTGATTTAAATTTCCAGTAGTGCTCAGTATGTTTTCCATAAAATGGATTATAACAGTTTGATAATTCAAAGACTTTATGATTTAAATTTAACATAAGTACTAATGAGAGATAAAAGGATCACACACTTTTGATATTTTAATATGTTCTGTTCTTAGCAGAAAACCTGAAAGACAAGAAAGTCTCATGCTACGTGGAGTGGCTGCTGGCATACTCTAGGTTCTTAATGAATATGTTCTGATGAATAAAAGGAAAATTGCAAAAGCAGGCCAATTATCTGCAGATATTTTTTTCTAATTTTTGTTATGTCACTGAGACTCCAGCACTTTAAAAAAACATTTAAAAACTATATTGTACTTTTAATGTTTTGTAAAAAGAGCTGCTGCACAGTGAGTATGAATAAAGCCATTTTCTGTAGTTTATGCTATGAGACATGGGAGTATCAAGACGACATCAGTATGTAGGCAGACTTTTCTTTCCCACCTGCCAGTTCCCAAATAATGGACATGGAGACTGAATACTAATTATAATTGCTTGGCCAATTGCTCGGGCTTATTACTAACTAGCTCTTACAACTTAAATTAACCCATTTTTACTAAACTACATTCTTCCATGAAGCTTGTGACTTTATCTCTCCGGCATGTCTTGTTGC
This sequence comes from Mesocricetus auratus, assembly GCF_017639785.1. Lineage (NCBI taxonomy): Eukaryota > Metazoa > Chordata > Mammalia > Rodentia > Cricetidae > Mesocricetus > Mesocricetus auratus. The sequence goes on from NW_024431127.1 coordinate 22,036, forward strand.
CTCTCTATCCAGCTGGCAATTCCTCTGACTCTGCCCCTCTTCTTCCCAGCATCCTTTGTGTCTGCCTGTCCCAGCTATACTTCTCGCCTAGAACTTACCAGTCAGCTTTTTATTAAATCAGTCCTAGTGGCAACACTTTAGAGTGTACAAAAGGATTATTCCATGGAATTTCCCCTTTTTAGTACAGTAACAAATCTAGCTCAACAAGGAGGAGGAGAATGTCAGGCACCATGGCACACACCTGTAAACCCAGCATGTGAGAAACACAGGCAGGGGAATCAGACAGGGCTCGAGATAAATTTCATAGTGAGTTTGAAGTCAGCATGTATTACATGAGAACTCTGTCTGAAACAATGAAGAGAAAAAATGGGGATGTAGGGGAGTCGTAAGAGATGGTGATTTGTGCAAATTGATCGTTGGATGGCTGTGCTCCAGGTGATCACAAGCTTAAGCACTGGCTCTGAAACCAGGTCCTTTTTAGTGACCAATGGGACAATGGATACTCAACAAATGTGGAGGTTTGGAAAACAGAATGAGTAGACTGAACCCGTTCATGAGTGAGTACACAAGAAATATAAAAACTGGAATTTTAAGTCTCAAATAAGTGTTAGTAAATCTCTTTGGTCTTCTCTGTCTTCCCAGACAATGGCTCTGATGTAACTCGCTTATTGGAGCTGATGGTACCAAGTTTTATAGTAACTTAAGAAAATTCAGCACCTTCATATCCCAAGGACTTGTCTGGTGACCCATGAGCAGAAGCTCTGTGGTGGCAAAGAACAAACATCTTCTAGTAGTCATATAAGAAATTCATGCTCCCTCTTAGCTTGTTTGAAGGCATGATGAGTCTTAGCCCTGGCCTCTGCCTTGTTAGTAGTGAAACAGAGGTTTGTACCAAAAAGTACCAAGGCCCGAGACTTCATGGGTGGTATCATCTGCAGCTTGCTAGTAAAGTGGGATTGTCATTAAGCCTGATCTCAAGGGTGAGAGTACAGAAAAGGACCGTGGCTAAAATAAAGAGGGAGCGACTCTAAGTTCATGCAGACTATTTTAGGCCGTCTGTCCCTTTAGGGGATGAGACTCTGATTACAATGACTCCAAAGTACTATTATAATTTCTTTGATAACCTCATTTGCAGTAATTTCATGTGGCCTGAAGAAACAGAGGTGGGGGCAGTTGGGAACTCCATCAATAAAAACTTAATGAAGATAAAATTGATTTCATCAATCTCCTGTTATCACTCAGGTTACAACATTCAAATCCTTCTGTTTAGCTGGGCGTTGGTGGCACATGCCTTTAATCCCAGCACTCGGGAGGCAGAAGCAGGTAGATCTCTGTGAGTTCAAGGCCAACCTGGTCTACAGAGCAGCCTCCAAAAACAATACAGAGAAACTGTATCTCAAAAAAAAAACAAATAACCCCCCCAAAAAAACAAAACCTTCTGTTTTTGTAATTTCCTTGTCTTGGGTAAAGGACAGTCTCAGTGTTTGCTGTCCTTGCAATATTTGAGAAAAAATGCTAGACTCTAATGACTAATGGAGGACAGCAATGGAGCAATGTTGCCTAGACTTATAGAAACATTTAATCCACACAGTAACTGAGACGTGTGTGAGGGCAGTGTGGTAGTAACCGGTTTCCATAGTCTCATAGATGGTGGTAGTATTAGGATTTGTAGTTTTGCTGGAGTGGGTATAGCCTTGTTAGAAGAAGTGTGTCAAAGTGGGGGACTTAGAGTTTTATTATGCTCAGGATACTGCCCAGTATCTCAGTGGATTTGCTGTTGCCTGAAAGATGTAGCACTCTCATCTACTCCTCCATCACCACATCTGCCTGCATGCCACCATGCTCCTTGCCAGGATGATAAGGAAAACTCCTCAATTAAACATTTTCCTTTATCGGAGTTGTGGAGGCCATAGTGTCTATTCACAGCAATAGAAATTCTCACTAGGACAACAGAGACTCTCTGCTTCTTTCTTTCTACTTTACTATTCACTGGGAGCCTCACTTCTGCACCAAATGATTATACTTGGTTTTAAAAGCCAGCATCACAACTAGGGTCAAGCTAAGGAGAATGGGGAAGGGGATGTTGAACCTATTTATAAAAATTCCATTTTTTATTCTTTGTCCTAAATAGTTGTGGTATAATCTTAAAGAGTGAAAAATTGAATCTGTTGCATGAACGTAAGACAAGAATACAGACCCACCAGGAACAATGCTCCCTTAGAGCACTATCATCTAAAGTTTCACTCCACACTCACTAAGCTTGCCTTAGAACATGGCTCTGCTTCTCGATTCCTTCCTGACAATCTTCATTTACATTCTGCTCTTGCTCATATGACTGGATTTGGCTAAAATTGATCACTTCCCCAAATCCATTTCAGGGAACATAATTTGCTGTCTTGGAAAAGAAATCATTGCCCCCATTTAGTTTTACTCTCCTCTATAAGTGACTATCTACTTCTTAAATATGGGGCTACACCATCTCTAAACAAACCACATAAAAGTATTAACAACCACCTAAGATTTTCCATAACTATACCTGGTATCATAATTTAAGAATGCAACATGACTCTGCTTCACAGTAACTACCTTGTATATAGACATCATGCACGATACCTGCTTTATGATCATACCACATTGCTGAAATTACAAACAGTGCTGTGAATTGAGTTCTTCTGTCACCCCCAACTTCATATGTCAAAACTTTTGGAGGTGAACCCTTTAGGAGTGTGTTCATATGTATGCATGAAGGCCACGTGAGCATCCAGTACAAATGTAGTATGCAAGCCCGAGGAGCTCTCACTATAGTGTAGGTTATACTGATATGCAATTGTGGACTAGAGAAAAACAAAGTATTTCCTATGATTTGAGCAACACAGTGCAGCATCCCGTTTTGATGACCCCGGATAAACAGACCAGGCAGACTGCCTTCCTTCAAGTCTCACTACACATATCTCCTCTGTGTAAACCTTTTCCTTCCTTTCCCATAATCTTACAACCAAATGCGGCCTTGCACAAGAAGTCTGGTTATTTGTTTTGTTTTGTTTTTCGAGACAGGGTTTCTCTGTGGCTTTGGTGGCTGTCCTGGAACTTGCTCTTGTAGACCAGGCTGGTCTCGAACTCACAGAGATCCACCTGCCTCTGCCTCTAGAGTGCTGGGATCAAAGTTTC
>NW_024431128.1:0-3695 GCF_017639785.1 Mesocricetus auratus
GAGGGAGAGCAGAAGCTTCTCTGGTGGGAGCCTTTCTTAGGAAGTTTTCTTGAACCTTTTTGGAGCCTGCTTAAAGTTTTCTTTACATCGTTGAACGAGTCTCTGTGTTGTCAATCCCCGACACCCTCCGCACGTTCTCGGACACAGGCCGCGCAGCAGACGCGACAGTAAACTTTTTCAAAACTAACAATACTACTTTGTGTCTGAACTGAGTGCTTAACTTCATGAGAAATTACCATATAACACTGTGTTAGAAACTATGTGCTTAACTTCTTCAAAACTAACGTACAACACTGTGTATGAAACTATGTGCTTAACTTCATGAAATCTAACTATATAACACTATATGAGAGACTGCGTACTTAACTTCATGAAAACTAACGATACAACACTATATGTAAAACTAAGTGCTTAATTCTTCAAAACTAACGATACAACACTGTGTGTGAAACCATGTGCTTAACATCATGAGAACTTACCAAATAACACTGTATTAGAAACTACGTGCTTAACTTCTTCAAAACTAACGATACAACAGTGTGTGTGAATCTATGTGCTTACCTTCATGAAATCTAACTATATAACACTACAGGAGAAACTATGTACTTAACTTCGTGAAAACTAACGATACAACACAGTATGTAAAACTACGTGCTTAACTTCTTCAAAACTAACAATACAAAATTGTGTGAGAAAATACGTGCTTAACTTCATGGAAACTAACGATGCAACACAGTATGTTAAACTAAGTGCTTAACTTCTTCTAAACTAACAATACAACACTGTGTGTGATACTACATTCTACACTTCTTCAAAACTATCGATACAACACAGTGTGTGAAACTGTGTGCTTAACTTCATGTAATCTAAGTATACAACACTATATGAAAAACTACGTACTTAATTTCTTGAAACTAACGATATAGCACTGTATGTGAAACTATGTGCTTAACTTCATGAAATCTAACTATATAACACTATATGAGAAACTACGTACTTAACTTCATGAAAACTAACATTACAACACAGTATGTAAAACTACGTGCTTAACTTCCTCAAAACTTACAATACAACATTGTGTGAGAAAATACGTGCTTAACATCTTGGAAACTAACTATACAACACAGTATTTGAAACTAAGTGCTTAACGTCTTCTAAACTAGCAATACAACACTGTGTTAGAAACTACGTGCTTAACTTCTTCAAATCTAACGATATAATACAGCAAGTGAAATTACTTGCTGAAGTTCGTGAAAACTAACAATATAACACAGTGTGTGAAACCATGTTCATAACTTCACGAGAACTTATAACACTGCATTAGAAACTACGTGCTTAACTTCTTAAAAACTAATGATACAACGTGTGTGTGAATCTATGTGCTTACCTTCATGAAATCTAACTATATAACACTACAGGAGAAACTATGTACTTAACTTCGTGAAAACTAACGATACAACACAGTATGTAAAACTACGTGCTTAACTTCTTCAAAACTAACAATACAAAATTGTGTGAGAAAATGCGTGCTTAACTTCATGGAAACTAACGATGCAACACAGTATGTTAAACTAAGTGCTTAACTTCTTCTAAACTAACAATACAACACTGTGTGTGATACTACATTCTACACTTCTTCAAAACTATCGATACAACACAGTGTGTGAAACTGTGTGCTTAACTTCATGTAATCTAAGTATACAACACTATATGAAAAACTACGTACTTAATTTCTTGGAAACTAACGATATAGCACTGTATGTGAAACTATGTGCTTAACTTCATGAAATCTAACTATATAACACTATATGAGAAACTACGTACTTAACTTCATGAAAACTAACATTACAACACAGTATGTAAAACTACGTGCTTAACTTCCTCAAAACTTACAATACAACATTGTGTGAGAAAATACGTGCTTAACATCTTGGAAACTAACTATACAACACAGTATTTGAAACTAAGTGCTTAACGTCTTCTAAACTAGCAATACAACACTGTGTTAGAAACTACGTGCTTAACTTCTTCAAATCTAACGATATAACACAGCAAGTGAAATTACTTGCTGAAGTTCGTGAAAACTAACAATATAACACAGTGTGTGAAACCATGTTCATAACTTCACGAGAACTTATAACACTGCATTAGAAACTACGTGCTTAACTTCTTAAAAACTAATGATACAACGTGTGTGTGAATCTATGTGCTTACCTTCATGAAATCTAACTATATAACACTACAGGAGAAACTATGTACTTAACTTCGTGAAAACTAACGATACAACACAGTATGTAAAACTACGTGCTTAACTTCTTCAAAACTAACAATACAAAATTGTGTGAGAAAATACGTGCTTAACTTCATGGAAACTAACGATGCAACACAGTATGTTAAACTAAGTGCTTAACTTCTTCTAAACTAACAATACAACACTGTGTGTGATACTACATTCTACACTTCTTCAAAACTATCGATACAACACAGTGTGTGAAACTGTGTGCTTAACTTCATGTAATCTAAGTATACAACACTATATGAAAAACTACGTACTTAATTTCTTGAAACTAACGATATAGCACTGTATGTGAAACTATGTGCTTAACTTCATGAAATCTAACTATATAACACTATATGAGAAACTACGTACTTAACTTCATGAAAACTAACATTACAACACAGTATGTAAAACTACGTGCTTAACTTCCTCAAAACTTACAATACAACATTGTGTGAGAAAATACGTGCTTAACATCTTGGAAACTAACTATACAACACAGTATTTGAAACTAAGTGCTTAACGTCTTCTAAACTAGCAATACAACACTGTGTTAGAAACTACGTGCTTAACTTCTTCAAATCTAACGATATAACACAGCAAGTGAAATTACTTGCTGAAGTTCGTGAAAACTAACAATATAACACAGTGTGTGAAACCATGTTCATAACTTCACGAGAACTTATAACACTGCATTAGAAACTACGTGCTTAACTTCTTAAAAACTAATGATACAACGTGTGTGTGAATCTATGTGCTTACCTTCATGAAATCTAACTATATAACACTACAGGAGAAACTATGTACTTAACTTCGTGAAAACTAACGATACAACACAGTATGTAAAACTACGTGCTTAACTTCTTCAAAACTAACAATACAAAATTGTGTGAGAAAATACGTGCTTAACTTCATGGAAACTAACGATGCAACACAGTATGTTAAACTAAGTGCTTAACTTCTTCTAAACTAACAATACAACACTGTGTGTGATACTACATTCTACACTTCTTCAAAACTATCGATACAACACAGTGTGTGAAACTGTGTGCTTAACTTCATGTAATCTAAGTATACAACACTATATGAAAAACTACGTACTTAATTTCTTGAAACTAACGATATAGCACTGTATGTGAAACTATGTGCTTAACTTCATGAAATCTAACTATATAACACTATATGAGAAACTACGTACTTAACTTCATGAAAACTAACATTACAACACAGTATGTAAAACTACGTGCTTAACTTCCTCAAAACTTACAATACAACATTGTGTGAGAAAATACGTGCTTAACATCTTGGAAACTAACTATACAACACAGTATTTGAAACTAAGTGCTTAACGTCTTCTAAACTAACAATACAACACTGTGTTAGAAACTACGTGCTTAACTTCATGAAATCTAACTAT
>NW_024431129.1:0-711 GCF_017639785.1 Mesocricetus auratus
CAGAAGGTCCTGGATAGATTTTTTATTATTAAATTTGTTTAAATTATTCTTAAGTTTAAATTTAGATTAGAAACATGGTTGGTTCACAACCCAGTTCCAGGTCCCTCTCCCTCCCCTCCTCCCATGCCTTCCCCCAACTCCCCTATTATACTCTCATTTCCCCAGGGAGGGTGAGGCCCTCCATGGAAGTGTCCATAGACTGTCATTTCATCCAGAGCAGGGCCTAGAACCTCCCCCCAAGAGTTCAGGTTGAGAATTCATGTGTATACTTGGGATGAATACTGATCTACTGCCTGAGGCTCAATAGATTACCTAGGCCTCCTCATTGACACCCCCATTCAGGGGGAGACCACACACGCCAGCCAAGACTGCTATACCCAGCTAAGCTTTTAATCATTATACACGGAGAAAACAAGATATTCCATTACAAAACCACATTTAAATATTACATATCCACTAACCCAGCACTTCAAAAGTTTCTGGCAGGAAAACACCAACTCAAAGGAGTTAATTACAACCAGAAAAACACAGGCAATCGATAATTCTACCTTACAAACAGCCAAAAGAAAAGAGGTGAAAATCCACATATAATTCCACAAGCATCTACTATTCCTAAAGAAACAATAATGAGCATTTAATGATCATTAATATCCCACAATATTAAAGGTTTTAATTTACCCATTAAGAGAAATAGCAAACAAACTGGATACA
>NW_024431130.1:0-649 GCF_017639785.1 Mesocricetus auratus
GCTTTCCCTCTTTCTTAAAACAAAATGTCTGTTTTGGAAATGATGGAGTTTACCAGAAGACAAGTGGGGCAGAGAGAATTAAATGGGAAAATCACAGTATATGAAAAATTCCAGTATGAAAGCATAGCCCTTCTAGAGGTATACCCATAGAAGTGAGGTTTTGATTATAAGGTGTTCCTGGTTCTACATGAGGCTATGTAGGTGGGTGAGTAGGAGACAGATTTTATGAATGATGCTATGAGAATGTAAGTAGAGGACATTGCCTTGAATCTTAAGAGGACTGCATTATACAAGATGCTAATTAGTAGTCCAAGAAGGGAAAATAAAAATGAGCAGGACAAACTAGCATTTTTCTTTGGAATAAGCATTTAAGAAGGGAATCAAGAAGGAATAGCCATGTGGATGCATACACAACTGAAAGACCCCGGCCCAGTCTAAATGGGCAGCTGAGGCTTATGGAAAATTCCGTTTCCCCCACAGCTGAATAGTCATTGTTATCAGAAAGGAGCTCAGCTCAAGGTCCTCATGGCTGAATAGTCACTGCTATCAGAAGGGAACTCTGCCCAGGGACACAGGTGTCTGCATAGCTAGTCCAGCAAGGTTGAGCAAGCACAGAGACCTATTGTTCCTCAGATAGGGCCAAGGCCGA
>NW_024431131.1:5000-8557 GCF_017639785.1 Mesocricetus auratus
TAGGGTTAGGGTTAGGGTTAGGGTTAGGTTAGGGTTAGGGTAAGGGTTAGGGTTAGGGTTAGGGTTAGGGTTAGGGTTAGGGTAAGGTTAGGGTTAGGTTAGGGTTAGGGTTAGGGTTAGGTTAGGGTTAGGGTTAGGGTTAGGGTTACGGCTGTGTCGTTAGTTTTGAAGAAGTTAAGCATGTAGTTTCAAACACAGTCTTGTATCGTTAGGTTTGAAGAAGTTAACCACGTCGTATTTACAAGAGTGTTATATGGTAAGTTCTCATGAAGTTAAGCACATAGTTTCACACACAGTGTTGTATCGTTAGTTTTGAAGAAGTTAAGCATGTAGTTTCACACACAGTGTTGTATCGTTAGTTTTGAAGAAATTAACCATGTAGTTTTTAAAAGAGTGTTATATGGGAAGTTCTCATTGAAGATAAGCACACAGTATCACACACAGTGTTGTATCGTTAGTTTTGAAGAAGTTAACCATGTAGTTTCTAAAACAGTGTTATATGGTAAGTTTTCATGAAGTTAAGCACATAGTTTCAAACACAGTGTTGTATCTTTAGTTTTGAAAAAGTTAAGCATGTAGATTCACACACAGTGTTATATCGTTAGTTTTGAAGAAGTTCACCATGTAGTTTCTAAAACAGAGTTATATGGTAAGTTCTCATGAAGTTAAGCAAATAGGTTCGTGTTATTGTTAGGGTTAGGTTTAGGGTTAGGGTTAGGGTTAGGGTTAGGTTAGGTTTAGGGTTAGGGTTAGGGTTAGGGTTAGGGTTAGGGTTAGGTTAGGGTTAGGGTTAGGGTTAGGGTTAGGGTTAGAGTTAGGGTTACGGTTATGGTTGTGTCGTTAGTTTTGAAGAAGTTAAGCATGTAGTTTCAAACACAGTCTTGTATCGTTAGTTTTGAAGAAGTTAACCATGTCGTATTTAAAAGAGTGTTATATGGTAAGTTCTCATGAAGATAAGCACATAGTTTCACACACAGTGTTGTATCGTTAGTTTTGAAGAAGTTAACCATGTAGTTTTTAAAAGAGTGTTATATGGTAAGTTCTCATGAAGATAAGCACACAGTATCACACACAGTGTTGTATCGTTAGTTTTGAAAAAGTTAAGCATGTAGATTCACACACAGTGTTGTATCCTTAATTTTGAAGAAGTTGACCATGTAATTTCTAATACAGTGTTATATGGTAAGTTCTCAAGAAGTTAAGCACATAGTTTCACACACTGTGTTTGATCGTTAGTTTTGAAGAGGTTAAACACGCAGATTCATGCATAGTGTTCTTTCATTAGTTTTAAAGAAGTTAAGCACTTTGTTTCACATACTGTGTTGTATTGATAGTTTCCATGAAGTTAAGCACGTACTTCCTCACACAGTGTTGTATTGTTAGTTTTGAAGAAGTTAAGCACGTAGTTTCACATACGGTGTTGTGTTGTTAGTTTTCATGAAGTTAAGTACGTAGTTTCTCATATAGTGTTATATAGTTAGATTTCATGAAGGTAAGCACATAGTTTCACACACAGTGTTGTGTCGTTGGATTCCATGAAGTTAAGTACATAGTTTCACACACAGTGTTGGATCATTAGTTTTGAAGAAGTTAAGTACATAGTTTCACACACAGTGTTGTATCGTTAGTTTTGAAGAAGTTAGCCATGTAGTTTCTAAAACAGTGTTATATGGTAAGTTCTGATGAAGTTAAGCACATAGTTTCACACACAGTGTTGTATATTTAGTTTTGAAAAAGTTAAGCATGTAGATTCACACACAGTGTTGTATCGTTAGTTTTGAAGAAGTTCACCATGTAGTTTCTAAAACAGAGTTATATGGTAAGTTCTCATGAAGTTAAGCAAATAGGTTCGTGTTAGGGTTAGGGTTAGGTTAAGGGTTAGGGTTAGGGTTAGGGTTATGGTTAGGTTAGGGTTAGGGTTATGGTTATGGTTAGGGTTAGGGTTAGGGTTGTGTCGTTAGTTTTGAAGAAGTTAAGCATGTAGTTTCAAACACAGTCTTGTATCGTTAGTTTTGAAGAAGTTAACCATGTCGTATTTAAAAGAGTGTTATGTGGTAAGTTGTCATGAAGATAAGCACATAGTTTCACACACAGTGTTGTATCGTTAGTTTTGAAGAAGTTAAGCACGTAGATTCACACACAGTTTTATATCGTAAGTTTTGTAGAAGTTAAGGATGTAGTTTCTAATACAGTGTTATATGGTAAGTTCTCATTCAAGATAAGCACACAGTATCACACACAGTGTTGTATCGTTAGTTTTGAAAAAGTTAAGCATGTAGATTCACACACAGTGTTATATCGTTAGTTTTGTAGAAGTTAAGTATGTAGTTTCTAATACAGTGTTATATGGTAAGTTCTCTTGAAGTTAAGCACATAGTTTCACACACAGTGTTGTATCGTTAGTTTTGAAGAAGTTAAGCATGTAATTTCACACACAGTGTTGTATCGTTAGTTTTGAAGAAATTAACCATGTAGTTTTTAAAAGAGTGTTATATGGTAAGTTCTCATTGAAGATAAGCACACAGTATCACACACAGTGTTGTATCGTTAGTTTTGAAGAAGTGAACCATGTAGTTTCTAAAACAGTGTTATATGGTAAGTTCTCATGAAGTTAAGCACATAGTTTCACACATAGTGTTGTATCCTTAGATTTGAAGAAGTTAACCATGTAATTTCTAATACAGTGTTATATGGTAAGTTCTCAAGAAGTTAAGCACATAGTTTCACATACTGTGTTTGATCGTTAGTTTTGAAGAGGTTAAACAGGCAGATTCATGCATAGTGTTCTTTCATTAGTTTTAAAGAAGTTAAGCACTTTGTTTCACATACTGTGTTGTATTGATATTTTCCATGAAGTTAAGCACGTACTTCCTCACACAGTGTTGTATTGTTAGTTTTGAAGAAGTTAAGCACGTAGTTTCACATGGGGTGTTGTGTTGTTAGTTTTCATGAAGTTAAGTACGTAGTTTCTCATATAGTGTTATATAGTTAGATTTCATGAAGGTAAGCACATAGTTTCACACACAGTGTTGTGTCATTGGATTCCATGAAGTTAAGGACATAGTTTCACACACAGTGTTGGATCATTAGTTTTGAAGAATTTAAGTACATAGTTTCACACACAGTGTTGTATCGTTAGTTTTGAAGGAGTTAGCCATGTAGTTTCTAAAACAGTGTTATATGGTAAGTTCTCATGAAGTTAAGCACATAGTTTCACACACAGTGTTGTATCTTTAGTTTTGAAAAAGTTAAGCATGTAGATTCATACCCAGTGTTGTATCGTTAGTTTTGAAGAAGTTAACCATGTAGTCTCTAAAACAGACTTATATGGTAAGTTCTCATGAAGTTAAGCAAATAGGTTAGTATTAGGGTTAGGGTTAGGTTTAGGGTTAGGGTTAGGGTTAGGGTTAGTGTTAGGTTAGGGTTAGGGTTAGGGTTAGGTTAGAGTTAGGGTTAGGGTTAGGGTTAGGGTTGTGTCGTTAGTTTTGAAGAACTTAAGCATGTAGTTTCAAACACAGTCTTGTATCGTTAGTTTTGAAGAAGTTAACCATGTCGTA
>NW_024431132.1:0-682 GCF_017639785.1 Mesocricetus auratus
CAGGCTGGTTCTAGAGCCGCATCAGTCCCAAATAAACACACAGGGGGCTATATTAATTATGATGCTGTTGGTCTTGCTTGTTTCTTACTGGCTAGCTCTGACTTAAGTAATTGCCCCATAATTGTTAATCTAAGTATGTCATTTACCAGAGAAGTTTCCGGGTTTCCTACACCATGGCGTTAAATCTCGACTCTTCTTGTGTTTCTCCTACCGAGAGTCCTCCTGGACTCCTAGTCCCACCTATCTAGATTCCCTATTGGTCAGACAGTGCTTTATTGACAAATGCACAGGACTTCCCCAACATTTCCTCTCTTCTGTTTAAACAAAAAGAACGGTCTTAACTTTAGCATAGTCAAATTATACATAACAGAACAATTATCAAGTAAGAACACAGTTACAACATTTTGTCTATCAACATTTAGCAAGATTTAAAGAAAATATAATCCATCCCATCCTTGTGAGTCCAAAGTTCTATATGTAGCCTATCTTTTATCATAACTAAGGAAAACTGTAATTATAACTGTCTTCAACTACATCAAAGACCACGGAAGGATAATATGTAAACACTAGGATTGACAGAGACATCTTACTGCCTGGACAGTCACCTGAAGTTCCTCTGTAACGATGGGGCATCCATCTTCAGCCCATAGGCCACAAAGTGTCCAGAATATGCACAAATACA
>NW_024431133.1:0-8786 GCF_017639785.1 Mesocricetus auratus
TGTCCCGCTACCGTCTCGCCAGCAAGAACGACGCAGAACACTCGGATCCTTCTGCAGTAAAGCTTTAATGCATCTTGAGAGATAGATGATCAGCTTCTTAGAGGGAGACCCCAAGCTAAGAAACCCAGCCCCTTATATAAGCCTAGGAGCTCCGAGTGAGACGTGTAGAGCCGGGATTGGTGGTTTGCACATCACCCCAGATGACGCCACGGGAGAGGCACAGCTTAAACGGTTAACTCCAACTGACAGCAGATGTCAGCGCCATCTTCTAACGGCAATAGCGATAGCGAGGGCGGCTCCTCACATCTCCCCCTATTCATTTATTTTTGAAGCAATAGGACACCCACAACTTTGGAGTGGAGATAGAGGTCAAATCCCCATGTGCAAATTCGGAACATGTACAAAGCTCCTCTCCAGGGTCTTATCCCCAGAGAGAGCCCTGACCAGTCCGATGTCGTTTTTCTGGGGGAAGGAGATCATGACATAGAACCTTCATGCAAGATGACTTATCTCCCAGGAGAAAGTCGTTATACCGCAGACCTCTCCTGTGCAGTGCTTAGCCTTGCAACTCCTTGGGCTGCTGAAGCCTACCCACTCTATCCCGTGCAATGAGACTAGCCTCGTGGGGTGCAAGAGCTGGGAGGCCAGCGACCTATTGCTTTAACATGGTTAACCAAATGTCAGGGGAGGCTCCGTGTTCTAAGGCAGCAAGTGCTTGTGCCACCACCACTTTGTCTCTTTTGTTTGGGCTCTGAGCTTACACACCATCCAAAGCATCAACACTATTCCACAGCAGAGAACTAGGCTAAATGATCCTACCCCCACCCATTCCTTAAAATAAGAAAATGCAGATGAAATCCAGGAGGAGAGGCCTTCCATCAGAGAAAGATCCAGATGCGTCGAATTCACTTGCAGGATCGCCATTCTCAACTCACGGAGTGTCTGCTCAAACTCAAAAGTCCAATTCTGTAATAAATGTTGAGACAGAGCTTGTGACAGGTTAGCTGCTCTTGTAAAATTCTCATATTGTACTGAAGTGACACAAAGGCCAGGCAACTTTTGTTCACATCCCAATTGGGCCATCTGCCACAATATATCCAATTGTTCCTGAACCAAATTAATCTGTTGGTTTACCAACATCAGGCCTCCTTGTATCTGAGAATTGGCAGTGGCCTGTTTATCTAGGACCATGGTCACAGTGGCCTATAGTTCATTAATGGTTTGAGTTGTCTGCACAGTGGCAGAAAGTGCAAGGGCCGAGGCGGTAACCGAAGCAGTAACCGCGGCGGTGGCTATCAGGCCCACAATAATAGCAGAGATCCCAAAAATCTCGCTTTTCCCTAAACAAACTCAAATTACTTGGCGTCTCAACAGGAACTGGAACAAATCGAGGCATGCGCATTACCAAAGCAAAAGGGTGCTTAATAGCATCCCAGCATAATGCATAAAAACAATTCTAAGCAGAGCAATTTATTTCTTTCTGATTCTTACCTAAGGTATCATTACTCACAACCCAAATAAAGGGCAGCTGAATAATTAGTTCTCTTAAAAGGGGTATACTTAACATTGGAGGAGGACCAATCAGATGATCCATAGCTCTGTCCCTCACTCAGACTGTTGCCTAATGCCCCTTTCCAATCAAAAGTAATCTGTCCCTTCTCACTATCATAGGAGAAAGATCAGTACAGCTTCCATTAATTCAAAAGGATTAGCATTAGATCTTTCTGGATCCATATGAATAAAATTATCCTTTAATGAAGAAATCACAGTAAAGCACAAGCTTCCTACTAATGACAAGGTTCTCTCATCCTGAAAACTCTGTATCTGAGGATCTAAAGGCAAAAAGGCAAGCCCCAACTCTCTATTAGTTGTGAAAAATCTAGGGAACACCTGGGCATTCTGCATCACTGGCATCGGTAGGGGAAGGTAGACATGATGGCCCACCGTAACTCTCCCATCATACTAGGAACCATCATCCCGAGTAGGAGAGTCTTCATCACCCACTTGGCCTCCATCCTTCTTATTCTGGAGTTGTGAAGGAGCTCTTCGAGTGAGTCTTTCAGGGATCCACAGGGGTTTTCTTCCTCCTGTGGAAAAACACACACAGCTCCCCTGGATCTTATAAGAATAGGATCCGGGCCTTTCCAGAGATCAGTCAAGACATCTTTCCATTTTACCATTTCTTTTGGCCTATCAGGCTCTAAACTGTGGCGATCGGCCGCAGTGTGGCCTTGGGCATCAGAGTTCAAGAAATTAAGGGTAAAAAGTGCCATGGATACAGCAACTCTTGGTACCGAGGGTAGAACATCCTCAATACTCCCCTTTTGTTTAATCAGATATGATTTGAGTGTACGATGGGCACGTTCCACAATGCCCTGTCCTTGAGGGTTATAAGGTAGGCCAGTTAGATGGGTAACATCCATTTGCCGACAAAACTGTCGGAATTTTTGAGAGGTATATGCTGGTCCATTGTCTGTTTTTAAAATTCTGGGTTTTCCCCAAGCACTCCAGGCCTCAAGGCAATGTTGAATCACATATGAGGCCTTTTCCCCTGTTAGGGGTGTGGCGAACATTACGCCAGAACAGGTGTCAACAGAAACATGAACATATTGAAGCCTTCCAAAAGAGGGAATATGAGTAACATCCATCTGCCACATCTGCAATGGTCTAATGCCACGTGGGTTTATTCCCATGTGGGGAGTAGGTAAGAATTCGCAGCAATTCTGGCATTGAGTAACAATTTCCCTAGCCTCTTTCCTGGATAGAGCAAAACGACGGCGCAAGGTCTCAGCCGTCACATGAAAGCGCTTATGGAATTCTTTTGCTGCTTGTGCATGGGTAGACAAGGCAGCGGCCACCAGCTTTGTAGCCTTGTCCGCTAAGTCATTCCCTAAGGACATGGGACCTGGGAGTCCAGAATGTGCTCGGACATGGGTAATGAAAACAGGAAATCTCCTATTTAACAAGGCAGCTTGTATCTTTTGAAAGATGTTAGCAACTCTGCTGGAGGATCTTATTATTCCAGCTATCTCAAGGAGATTAACTGCATTAACCACATAAGAGGAATCTGATACAATATTGAGGGGTCCTGGAAAAGCCTCAAGAACCTCCAGTACTATCAGACATTCTACAACTTGAGGTGAAGTTTCATTATATTGTTTAGATATAACCCTATCCTTGACCACATAAGCTCCCATACCAGTTTTTGATCCATCAGTGTACACCACAGTCCCATCTGGGAGTGGGTCTTTAGCTGTCACTTGTGGAAACACTATAGCCTGGTTTAGGGCAAACTGTAAAATTGGATGCTTTGGAAAATGATTATCAATTTGTCCTGAAAAGGAAGTAACTAAAACTGCCCAATCACTAGATGTGGCTGCCAAGGTCTGAACTTGTGCAGCAGTATAAGGCACAATCAAGGAATCAGGATCCCTGCCAAAATGTGTAACAGCTGCTTTTATTCCGCGAAGCGCGAGCTGTGCAACAGCATCAGGGTACCAGTCAATAATCTTAGCAGGGGAAGCATTTGGATGAATCCAAAGTAATGGTCCATGTTGCCACAGGACTGCAGTTGGCAATTGAGCTGTCTTAAAAACACACAGATTAAAAGGTAGTGACTCCTCAATACGTTGTAATTGTGCTTCCTGTAAGGCCTCTTCCACCATCTGTAAGGCTCGGTGGGCGGCAGGGGTAAATTTTCTGGGTGAGGAGATATGAGGCTCACCCTCCAGGAGATCGAAGAGGGGTTTTAGATCAGCAGATGGAATTTTTAAAAAGGGCCTCAACCAATTTATATCTCCCAGAAGTTTCTGAAAATCATTTAATGTTTGTAAGTGGTCTTTGCGAATTTCTATTTTCTGAGGAACTATATTTTTGGGAGTAATCATTGAGCCCAAAAAGAGGCCTGTATCTGCAATTTGAACCTTTTCTGAGGCAATCTCTAATCCCCACTGTTTTAATTCAGCCACCAGCATGGGAAAGCCTTTTGTAAAACATCTAACTCTTTGTGACAAATAAGAATATCGTCCATATAATGGATAACGATTAAAGATGTAAATTGCTTCCTAATTGGCTCCAAAGCCTCCTGCACATACAGCTGACATATTGTTGGGCTATTGGCCATGCCTTGCGGCAGTACCTTCCACTGAAATCTCTTGTCTGGTTCCATATGATTAAGAGAAGGGATAGTGAAGGCAAACCTTGGTCTATCCCGTGGGTAAAGTGGAATAGAGAAGAAACAATCCTTAATATCTATAATAATAAGCTTCCAATCTTGAGGAAGTGCAGAAAGCAAAGGAAGGCCTCTTTGAACAGGGCCAAAAAGATGCATCTGATTGTTAATGGCCCGCAGGTCATGGAGTAATCTCCACTTCCCAGATTTCTTCTTAATAACAAAAATTGGTGTATTCCATGGGGAGGTAGAAGGCTCTAGATGCCCCAGCCGTTCCTGTTCTTGCACTAATCTTGTGACAGCCTCTAATTTTTCAGAGGATAGAGGCCATTGAGAGACCCATAACGGCTCCTCTGTTTTCCATGGTATGGGTCGTGAAGCCTCAACGGCCCCTAAATAAAACCCAGTCCTTTTCTACCCCGATTTCCGTGTTGCGTAATGGGTTTTATTCTGCCTTGTTCTTGCCTACCCAAGCCTCTACCCTTTGTATACCCCATCTTTGCCATAATGGCTGA
Source organism: Mesocricetus auratus (assembly GCF_017639785.1). Lineage (NCBI taxonomy): Eukaryota > Metazoa > Chordata > Mammalia > Rodentia > Cricetidae > Mesocricetus > Mesocricetus auratus. The sequence continues at coordinate 4,687 of NW_024431133.1, forward strand.
TGCCTGGGGGAGTATTCATTAGTTAGGGTCATGCCCATGGCTTGTAACACATCCCGTCCCCATAAATTTACAGGGAGTGGCAACACATAGGGGGTAAAACATCCCTGTTTGCCCTCAGCATTCCGCCAGGTTAAGGCTGAGGCACTGATGGCAGGAGAGGACTGGTATCCAAGACCTTGTAGAGAATGAGATGAAACAACAGTGGGCCAAGACTTCGGCCACCAATGGAGTGAAATAATGCTTTTGTCTGCTCCCGTATCCATTATCCCTTCAAATTCTTTTCCATTAATTAACAATTTTATTGTAGGTCTCTCATTTAGGGGTATAGCCAGATAGGCTGAATCACTTCCAGAAGATCCCATAGCCCTTTTTTGTAAAGTGTAGGTTTCTCCATCCCCGAGGGAGGGCAGCAACACCAGTTGTGCAATTCTATCTCCCTGCTTTATAGAAAATACACCCCGAGGGCTAGAACAGAGAACTTGAATCTCCTCTTTATGATACGGGTCAACAATTCCAGGATATATAATGAGTCCCTGTAAAGTTAAGGAGCCACGGCCCAGAATAAGCCCAATGGTGGCAGGGGGCAAAGGTCCAGGGGAATGGACTGGGACCGGTTGAACATTCATTTGGGGCATGAGTAAGAAGTCGGAGGCGGCACGCAAGTCCATTCCGGGGGTTCCTCGGAAGCCTCTACTTCCTCTTGATTGCTTTTCTGAAATTGGTTCCCATATTTCTGAGGGCCCTGGGACCATGGGCCCCGTGACCCGTTTTTTGATTGGGGTACCTTGGGTTCTTCAATAGGGGGCAGAAGCCTCCCTTTTACATCCCGGACTGACCTGCATTCGCTAGCCCTATGATAACCTTTACCACAACGATGGCAAAGCTTCGATTCTCTTGTTCTTTCAGGGGCTTGACAATCTTTCTTAAGGTGCCCCATTCTCCCACAATTAAAACAAGCTTTTCGACTAGATAAATCTCTACGCCTGTGCGTTTGTAAAATGGCGGCAGCTAGTCCTGCATTGGTTAGGGGTCCCCCAGCTCCCTGCACACTCTGAGCCAATCTTGTAAACCTTTGCTTTTGCGAGGGCGATAGCCGCTCGACATTCCTGGGTTGCTTGTTCATAGACAAGTTGCTCAATCAGGGGCATAGCTTGTTCTGAATCACCAAAGATGCGACTGGCGGCCTCTGTCATTCTGGCCACAAAGTCTGAAAATGGCTCTTGGGGTCCTTGGACAATCTTTGTAAGGTGTCCACTGGACTCTCCCCTTTTTGTGAGGGCCTTCCATGCTTTAATAGCGGCGGCCGACACCTGACCATAGACACCCCAGATGTAGTTGGTTTGATTAAGGGCATGTTGACCCTGACCTGTCAGCATTTCAAATGTCCACTGCCTCTGATTCTCATCTTCAGCCGTGGCATTAACTCTAGCTTGTGCCTGGGCTGCATCATACCAGAGAGCCTTCCATTCCATGTATTGTCCCATGTTGGGAAGCACTGCTTTCACTGTCGTCTGCCAGTCAGTGGGAGTCATGGCAAAATTAGCAAGCCTTTCCACCTGTAATGTGGTAAAGTTAGCATTGACCCCATAATTACGAACGGATTCGGCCAATTCTTTGATTTGATTGTAATCTACAGGGGTATGTACTCTTCCGCCTTCCGCATTCTCGAATACTGGAAAAGCTACTTGTATTTTTCTCCGTTCCTCTAAAGGTAAAAAGGAGTCAGTACCAGTATTCAGCCGAAGCTCATACTGCGGAGGCGCTGAGGGGCGTGAGCCCGCCGGATTTATAGGCGGTGGCCTCACATTCATTTTTGTTTTCAGTGGCCGGTGTCTATCAGGGTGATATCTTTCTTCCTCATACCGTGCCACCTCCTCCTCTAGACCACCTTCTTCGCTAGAATACAGAGTGTCAGAATCAGAATTATCTAGCTCCAAGGCTTCTAGCTCTACTGTAGGGTATAGACTAGATTCTGGCTTTTTCTTTTTCTTAGATTTGTTAGGGGGTGAATGATCACTCCCTTCTTTCTCTCCCCCTTTCTTAACTTCTTGGGGAGGGCCTTTTTTCTTAGACATGTCTTTCCTTTTGCGAGCTCCCATTCTCTCACTCCGTTCAGTTTCTGACATGCTATCCTGAACTTCCTCTAAGGTTCCCTGACTTTCTATTATAGCAGGGTGACAGGCCTCATCCTCCAAGCAGTTTTTAACTAGCTTCCAAATGGCTTTGGTACCTAAGTGGAGATCTCCTTCTGCATGCTTCCTGTCTAGTTCTTTACCTAGCTTGTTCCATGAGGCCACAGTGAGGGACCCGGAACAAGCATACCATGGTGCCACTCTATCTACCTCCTTCACAAAATTTTGAAGTGTTCGTGGTGCAATTTTAAGATCTCTTTGTTTTAGCACAGTCTGTAGGGCAGTAACCACTGACTGTGACAACCCCATCGCGCTAGCGGCTTATCTAAAAAACGGCGCTCAACTCCGTTACCAGACTGACAGCACCAGACTGACAGCACCAGACTGACAGCACCAGACTGACAGCACCAGACTGACAGCACCAGACTGACAGCACCGTTCTGTCAGCACCAGCCACGATGAAGGAGAAGGACAAACAGGACTAGCACCAAAGCCTCCACTGACCCGTCCCACGGTGATGACAAACTAAGGCCAAAGTCGAGAAAGGGGTGTTCAGGATAAAGCATACCTCTCTGAACTTACGTCCCTGCAGTTCTGAATCCGCCCCGTCTTCCGAGGGGTCTCCCGCGGCGCCGGCGATGTTGAAGAGTTCCCGGGTTTCGGCACCAGATGTCCCGCGCTACCGTCTCGCCAGCAAGAACGACGCAGAACACTCGGATCCTTCTGCAGTAAAGCTTTAATGCATCTTGAGAGATAGATGATCAGCTTCTTAGAGGGAGACCCCAAGCTAAGAAACCCAGCCCCTTATATAAGCCTAGGAGCTCCGAGTGAGACGTGTAGAGCCGGGATTGGTGGTTTGCACATCACCCCAGATGACGCCACGGGAGAGGCACAGCTTAAACGGTTAACTCCAACTGACAGCAGATGTCAGCGCCATCTTCTAACGGCAATAGCGATAGCGAGGGCGGCTCCTCACAATTTAGAAGAAGTTACATGTGTAGATCCTGAAGACAGTGTTGAATCATTAATTTTAAAGAAGTTATGCTTATACATTCTCACACAGTGTTGTGTCATTAGTCTTCAGTAAGTTACACGTGTACATTCTCACACAGTGTTGTATCTTTAATTTTCTTTTTTTTCCATGTCAAGTTATTTTATATTCCATAGCAAGAAATCCCTAAAGGATAAGTCATGTTTTCAGATACAGCACAATCTCAAATCCAGAATATGGTCATTATGTTTTGTTTAACCCAGAAGAATTCAAAAGATTCATTGTCCCATCAAATAAAAATATTTTATTTAAAGTAGATTAATTCCTTTGAATTGACTAGCTTTCTTTATTCCCTGTTGCTCTTGCTAATTTTTAAACTGGCATGTAAGTCATTGGGCTGCACCCATGGCATTTTCTTTTTTTATATTTTGTTTTTTTATTAATATTTTCTTTATTTTCCATTTTAAATTTAGATAAGAAACAAGGTTGCTTCACAAGTCAGTACGAGGTCCCTCTCCCTTTCCCTCCCCTCCTCCCGTGCCCTCCCCCCAACCCCCCCCGTTATCCCCTCATTCTCCCAGGGAGGGTGAGGCCCTCCATGGGGGTGTCCATAGTCTGTCATTTCATATAGGGCAGGGCCTAGACCCTTCCCCAAGAGTTCAGGGTGAGAGTGCACCTCACATTGTTCTATGGGAGTCCAGAGACCGTGTGTATAGTTGGGATGGGTACTGATCTGCTGTCCAAGGCTCAATAGATTACCTAGGCCTCCTCACTGACACCCAGATTCAGGGTGTCTTGATCAGTCCCATGCTGGATTCCCAGGCTGATGCCTGGGATTCAAGAGTTAACCTTTGTCTGGTCAGCTGTTTCTGGGGGTTCAACCAGCCCAGTCTTAATCCCTTTGATCATCAGTCCTCCCTCTCTGATACTGGCTTTCTTGAGTTCAGCTCAGTACTTAACCAGCCAGTAAATGAAGT
>NW_024431134.1:0-15638 GCF_017639785.1 Mesocricetus auratus
GATAGAGGCCCTAAAAGAGGATATAGGAAAATCCCTCAAAGAAATGGAAGAAAAAACAAACCAAAAATGCAAGAAATGGAAGAAAAAACAAACCAAAAAATGCAAGAATTGGAAGAAAAAACAAACCAAAACAGGCAGGAAATGGAAGAAAAAATGAAGCAAAAAATGCAAGAAATGGAAGAAAAAACAAAGCAAAAAATGCAAGAATTGGAAGAAGAAACATACCAAAAAAGGCAAGAAATGGAAGAAGAAACAAAGCAAAAAATGCAAGAAATGGTAGAAAAAAACAAAGCAAAAAATGAAAAAAAGGGAAGAAGAAACAAACCAAAAAAGGCAGGAAATGGAAGAAGAAACAAAGCACAAAATGCGAGAAATGAAAAAAAGCAAACCAAAAAATGCAAGAAATGGAAGAAAGAACAAACCAAAAAAATCATAAAAGGCAACAAATGGATGAAAAGATAAACAGAAAATTGCAAGAAGCAATGCAAACACTGCAAGGGTTGAAAACTGAAATAGAGACATTAAAAAAACACAATCTGAAGACAGGCAGAAAAAAGAAAAGCTGGACAAATAGTCAGGCACTACCCAATACAAGCATTACCAACAGAATAGATGAGATGGAAGAGAGAATCTCAAGTTTTGAAGATACCCTAGGAGAAATGGATTCATCAACCAAAGAAAACATTAAATCCAACAAATCCTTAACACAAAACATCCAGGAAATATGGGACACGATGAAAAGACCAAACCTAAGAATAATAGGTATAGATGAAGGAGAAGAAATCCACCTCAAAGGCGCAGAAGGCATACTCAACAAATCATAGAAGAAAACTTTCCCAACCTTAAGAAAGACATGCCAATGAAGGTACAAGAAGCCTACAGAACACCAAATAGAGTGGACCACAAAAAAATCCCCCGCCACATAATAATAAAGACCCCAAACATACAGAATAAAGAAAGAATATTAAGAGCAGCTAAGGAAAAAGGTCAAGTAACATATAAAGGCAGACCTATCAGAAATACACCTGATTTCTCCATGGAAACTCTGAAAGCCAGAAGGGCATGGACAGATATTCTACCTACACTAAGAGACCATGGATGCCAGCCCAGACGACTATACCCGGCAAAGCTCTCAATCACTATAGATGGAGAAAACAAGATATTCCATGACAAAACTAGATTCAAGCAAAATGTGTCCACTAACCCAGCCCTATAGAAAATTTTGGAAGGAAAACTCCAACCCAAGGAAGCTAACTACAACCAGAAAAACATAAGCATTAGAGAATCCCTCTCTACCAACAGCCAAAAGAACAAAGGGGTGAAATTCCACACATAATTCCACCAACAACAACCATTGCAAATCGAAGAAGGATGAGCAATCAATGGTCATTAATATCCCTCAATAGTAATGGCCTTAACTCACCCATAAAAAGACATAGACTAGCAGAATGGATTCAAAGACAGAACCCTTCCTTCTGCTGCATACAAGAAACATACCTCACCCTCAAAGACAGACATTACCTGAGAGTTAAAGGTTGAGAAAAATTTTTTCAGTGAAATGGACCCAAGAAACAAGCAGGGGTAGCAATCCTAATATCTAACATACTGCATTTTAAAATAAAATCAATCAAAAGAGATGAAGGAGGTCATTACATACTCATCACAGGTGAAACCCACCAAGATGAAGTGTCTATCCTGAACATCTATGCCCCAAATACAAAGGCATCCACATTCCTTAAAGAAACATTATTAGAACTTAAATCTCATCTAAAGCCCCATACAGTTATAGTGGGAGATTTCAACACACCACTCTCACCACTAGACAGGAATACCAGACAGAAACTCAACAAAGAAGCAAAGGGTCAAATAGAAGTAATGACCCAACTGGGATTAACAGATATCTATAGAACATTTCATCCACATAAAAAAGAATATACCTTCTTCTCACCACCACATGGAACCTTCTCAAAAATCGACCACAATCTTGGCAACGTATAAAATCTCAGCAGCTACAAAAAAATTGGAATAACTCCTTGCATCTTATCAGACCACCATGCTTTAAATTAGAATTTAACAACAACACAAATTGCAGAAAACCTACAACCTCATGGAAATTGAATAATGCTCAACTGCACCATCCCTGGGTCAAAGAGGAAATAAAAAACGAAATTAAAGACTTCCTCGAAATCAATGAGAACGAAGACACAACATACCCAAACCTATGGGACACTTTGATAGCAGTGCTACAGAGGAAGTTCATAGCACTAACTGCCAACATGAAGAAACAGGAGGATAGTTATACCAGAGAATTAACAACACAGCTGAAAACTCTAGAACACAAAGAAGCAAACTCCCACAGGAGGAGTAGACACCAGGAAATAATCAAATTGAGGGCTGAAATCAATAAAGTAGAAACCAGGAAAGCAATACAAAGAATCAATGCAACGAAGAGATGGTTCTTTGAGAAAATCAACAAGATAGACAAACCTTTGTCCAAACTTACCAAACAGCAGAGAGTGAACACACAAATTAACAAAAACAGAAATGAAAAGGGGGACATAACAACAGACTCTGAGGAAATCCAGAGAATCATTAGGTCATACTTTGAAAACCTGTACTCCACAAAATTCGAAAATTTAAAGGAAATGGATGACTTCCTGGATAGCTATCCCTTGCCAAAACTAAATCAAGAACAGATAAGCAATTTAAATAGACCTATAACCCCTATGGAAATAGAAGCAGTCATCAAAAGTCTCCCAACCAAAAAAAGTCCAGGTCCAGATGGCCTCAGTGCAGAATTCTACCAGAAATTCAAAGAACAGCTTATACCAATTCTTCTCAAAGTGTTCCACACAATAGAAGCAGAATGGTCTTTGCCAAACTCTTTCTATGAGGCTGAAATAACCTTGATCCCCAAGCCACACAAAGATACAACTAAGAAAGAGAACTTCAGACCAATATCCCTCATGAACATTGATGCAACAATCCTCAATAAAATACTGGCAAATCGGATCCAAGAAAACATCAAAGCAATCATTCACCACGATCAAGTAGGTTTCATCCCAGGGATGCAGGGACGGTTCAACATATGAAAATCGATCAACGTAATCCACCATATAAACAAACTGAAAAACAAAAATCACATGATCATCTCACTAGATGCTGAAAAAGCCTTTGACAAAATCCAACACCCCTTCATGATAAAGATCTTGGAGAGATCTGGGATAACAGGAACATACTTAAACATAATAAAAGCTATATACAGTAAACCAACAGCCAACATCAAACTAAATGGACAGAAACTCAACGCAATTCCTCTAAAATCAGGAACAAAACAAGGCTGTCCTCTCTCTCCATACCTTTTCAACATGGTACTTGAAGTTCTAGCTATTGCCATACGACAACAAAGGGGGATCAAGGGGATACAAATTGGGAAGGAAGAGGTCAAACTTTCACTGTTTGCAGACGATATGATAGTTTACATCAATGACCCAAAGAACTCTACCAGGGAACACTTACAGCTGATTAACACCTTCAGCAAAGTGGCAGGCTACAAGATCAACTCAAGAAAATCAGTAGCCCTACTATATACAGATGATAAAAGGGGTGAAAAAGAAATCAGAGAAACATCACCCTTTACAATTGCCACAAACAACATAAAATACCTTGGGGTAATGCTAACCAAACAAGTGACAGACCTGTATCTTAAGAACTTTGAATCTTTCAAGAAAGAAATTAAAGAAGCCCTCAGAAAATGGAAAGATCTCCCATGCTCTTGGATAGGTAGGATCAATGTAGTAAAAATGGCAATCCTGCCAAAAGCAATCTACAGATTCAATGCAATCCCCATTAAAATCCCAGCACAATTCTTCACAGACCTTGAAAGAAAAATAATCAATTTTGTATGGAAAAACAAAAGACCCAGGATAGGCAAAACAACCCGGTTCAACAAGGCAACGTCCGGAGGCATCACCATCCCTGACCTCAAGCTCTATTATAGAGCTATAGTCCTGAAAACAGCTTGGTATTGGCACAAAAATAGACAGGAAGACCAATGGAATCAAATTGAAAACCCGGGTATTAACCCACACAGGTACGAACATCTGATCTTTGACAAAGAAGCTAAAAATATACAATGGAATAAAGAAAGCATCTTCAACAAATGGTGCTGGCATAACTGGAGCCTGGCATGTAGAAGAATGCGGATCGATCCATGTTTATTGCCATGCACAAAACTTAAGTCCAAATGGATCAAAGACCTCAGCATAAATCCAGCCACACTGAATCTCTTAGAAGAGAAAGTGGGTGGTACCCTTGAATGAATTGGTACAGGAGACAGCTTCCTGAACATAACACCAGTAGCACAGACAGTGAGATCAGCAATTAATAAATGGGACCTACTGAAACTAAGGAGTTTCTGTAAGGCAAAGGACACAGTCAGCAAGACAAAAAGGCAGCCCACAGAATGGGAAAAAATATTCACTAATCCCACATCTGACAGAGGGTTGATCTCCAAAATTTACAAAGAACTCAAGAAGCAAGTCTTTAAAACACCAAAGGACCCAATTAAAATGTGTGCTGCAGAACTAAATAGAGAGATTTCAATAGAGGAGTCTAAAATGGCTGAGAGGCACTTGAGAAAGTGCTCAACATCCTTAGCCATCCGGGAAATGCAAATCAAAACAACTCTGAGATACCATCTCACTCCTGTCAGAATGGCTAAAATCAAAAACACCAATGACAATTTATGCTGGAGAGGATGTGGTGAAAGGGGGACACTCCTCCATTACTGGTGGGGGTGCCAACTGGTTCAGCTACTTTGGAAATCAGTATGGAGATTCCTCAGAAAAATGGGTATAAACCTACCACAAGACCCAGCAACTCCACTCTTAGGCATATATCCAAAAGATGCCCATTCATACAACAAAGATATCTGTTCCACTATGTTCATAGCAGCTTTATTTGTAATAGCCAGAACTTGGAAGCAACCTAGATGTCCCTCACCCGAAGAGTGGATAGAGAAAATGTGGTACATTTACACAATGGAGTACTATTCAGCAGAAAAAAAGTAATGGAATCATGAGATTCGCAGGCAAATGGATGACACTAGAAGAAACCATCCTGAGTGAGGTAACCCAGTCACAAAAAGAGAAACATGGCATGTACTCTCTCATATATGGATTTTAGACATAGATCTGGGGAGTGTCAGCATACAATCCTATGGCCAGAGAGTCTGGGAAACAGAAACTTCATTTAGTGGCTAATCGAAGAAGAGGCAGACTCCCTTGGTTAAGTACTGAGCTGAACTCAAGAAAGCCAGTAACAGAGAGGGAGGTCTGATGATCAAAGGGATTAAGACTGGGCTGGTTTAACCCCCAGAAACAGCTGACCAGACAAAGGTTAACTCTTGAATCCCAGTCATCAGCCTGGGAATCCAGCATGGGTCTGATCAAGACGCCCTGAATCTGGGTGTCAGTGAGGAGGCCTAGGGAATCTATTGAGCCTTGGGCAGCAGATGACTACCCATCCCAAGTATACACACGGACTTTGGACTCCTATAGAACAATGTGAGGTGCACTCTCACTCTGAACTCTTGGGGAAGTGTCTAGGCCCTGCCCTATATGAAATGACAGACTATGGACACCCCCATGGAGGGCCTCACCCTCCCTTGGGGAATGAGGGGATAATGGGGGAGGTGGTTGGGGGGGCTGGCACTGGATGAGGGGAGGGAAAGGGAGAGGGTCCTGGAACTGACTTGTGAAGCAACCTTGTTTCTTATCTAAATTTGAACTGGAAAATAAAAAAATGAACACTGTGCACCCATTAAACAATGAGAGATGCACTCTCATCCTGCACTCTTTCTGAAGAGTCTAGGCCCTGCCCTGGATGAAATGACAGACTATGGCCACCCAGGGGAAATTAGGGTATATTGGAGGAGTGGGGGGTGGCCACGTGTGTAGGGGAGGGAAACACAGAAGGACCTGGAATTGACATGTGAAGCAACATTGTTTCTAATTTAAATTTAAAAATAATACAATGAAATATAACAAAAATAGTAATTCCATCTAAAATGGAGTCATGAACCACAGTTTGAGAACCTTTTTCAGTTGGTATTGAATAACAGACTGGTAGAGAACCAGGATGTTTATTACCAGCTTTCTTCCTACAGAAAATAAGATTGGTTTTCTTTACTAAATAGAAGAATCCCTGAAGAGTTTGTGTTTTGAGGCTTTTGAGGAAATGTTGCTCTACCATGATAGGCTCCATCTTGCATATTGCATGGTAGTTAGCTTCCTTCCTGGCAGGAGGAATGAACACGCCCCATGACCTTGTCCATTTGTCTGAGCTGCAATGTTGTTTCATGTCTATCTATAAAATGAGGTAGTTCATATGTAATTCACCATGAACATTCTTGGCTTCTCTCCTATGCTGCTATCCATGATTTTATTTCAATGTTGTTCCCACATTGTTTCAGAATGTGCTGTTCTTTATCTTAGAGTATATAATATAGTATTCAGATCAACATGTGATGCTTTATAATGGCTGAAAATATTTAACAGAAACTACTGGGTGGTACTTGTACCTTAGGGATACAAACAATGACTTCTGCCAAAAGATCAATGTTGAGAGTCAGGCACAATTGTGTATATTGTGAGGTCCGAACTTGACAGATGACTTGACAGGATCCCACTAGGACTGTGTTCTCAATGCCGTCGTTCTTCCTCCAGATCTGAAAAGTTGCAAGAACAGCAGGAGAAAGTTTGAGGGCATTATGAGAGCCTCCAGCATAGAGAGATGCTTCAGCAGGGGCACTAAATATCACATGCCAGTGACCCTTCATAGTATCACATTTGCAGAAAACATAGCATTCAAGGGGGAATTATATTTCCTGGCTCTGCTTCCTATGTGTTAATAAGCCCACACAATGTATAAGAACACAAATATATAAATGTAATAATAATTTGAATACCAATTTCCATACCAGAAATCACTCAACTAAATACTGTGAAGTGACAGATATTCACGGCAAATTGTCGAATGAAGGAAAGAGAGTTTCTCTCAAGATTTAAAACATGGATTAGATGAAAGTATACAATGCCAAAATGCTGCTATGGTGGTGTGCCACAAATGCATTCAAAGGGTGTTCCAGAAGGTTTCTTGCTCACAGAGTGAAGAAGGATACTTGGATCTTTGCATGACAAGACACAAACACAAACAGTCTCTCTCTCTCTCTCTCTCTCTCTCTCTCTCTCTCTCTCTCTCACACACATACACACACATATACACAAACACACAGGTCTTAATATTTTCTTAATGGACAAGGACCTATATGGAGGGAGAAATGGCACAGGTTGTGAAAGTAGAAGGGAGTGACTTTCTTTTCCAATTCCTTCCCTGCTCACTGTGTCACATTCTACTGACAGTTAGCACTTACTGAACTCTACTGGATTTCGGGTTAGCTGTTAACAAGTGTGTCTTTGTGTACCCTTAATAACTTTCATCAGATGAAAATTGTTGTATTTCCCTAAAGTTTCAGCATGAGGATATGTATATCACTAAATGAACCATACAATAATTATGAGATCCCATGGATGGGGTATAGTGACATGTCTCTGATACCAGTACCAGGAAATTGAGGACAGAATAATCAGTAGGCTAAGGCATGCCTAGTCTACATAAGACCCTATCACAAAAATATATAAATAAAAATGAAGACAGAAAATTTTTGACAGGCAATCTGTAGAAATATGGGGTGACATGGCCCTGTGCTCCCAGCGTGTCAGTTGGAGATTTGAAAGTTGGATTTTCTGAAACAGGCAAACCCTGTTTTTCATCTAGTAGCCAAGGCCTTGGAGACAATTATTGGCCACTGACCATAAAAGGCTTATGTGTAATTTAGGGATGCTCTTCAGTCATAAACCTTTAGAATATTCCTGGGGGAACTTCATGGGGTCTGGTCTCACTGAAGACTTAGTGTTCATTTGATCAGTGTGCATACTGAGAGGGTCTAAACCAAACATAAGAATTTGCATGTCAATATGTCCTTGTAAGGTAATGGTTCTCAACCTTCATAATGTTATGGCAGATTTGTGAGGATATCTATAAAGGAGAATTTGACAAGAATAAAGCAGCCATTTGGAAAAAATTATCAGTATATTCTGAGATGTGCTGTGGTATAAGAGCAGTATCAACCATACCTCTCCCTTCTAAGTCTTGCACAGACATTCTCTCTTTCAGAGGCAAATGAATTTTGTGCAGGCTCCTACCATTCTGGCTAGTCTGAAACTTTTTCCTAAAACTGTGTAGCTGGAGCATTAAAAGACACTCAGAACCACACCTGATATCATTGCCATAATTCCCTCAAGAGACTAGGGAAGATTGTTCATGGGCATGGATTGTTTTTCCTTATCTTGCAATATTCACTTGATGTTTAACATAGAAGTACATTGTGCTGGCAAGATTTCTCCAGTTGTCAGACATATTAATTTGGTTAAAAAGTAATAGTGTAGCAAGGTTTGAGCTCAGATAATATATACATGGCATTGATTAGATACCAATTGGAGGTGTGCAACATGGGAAACTAACTGTCGAGCCTCTATGGGAGCCTACACATCACTGTAGTTTGGGTTCCTATTATTCTCACAGGACACAAACTTGCCTGGGTTCAGATCCTCAACCAATAAATCTTCTTATAGAAAGAAATATGTTTTCAAAAGAAGCACATGAACACTTCAGAGAGTCTGTAAACTGCAGAGTTAATCCCCCATATGGAAGGTACTAATGGATTTCCAACCAATCAGGGATCTGTATTTTTTGAAAAAAGAAGTGCTGCAGGTTTTGTTTTGTTTCCCAGGAGCAATTTATGGATAGGGAAATCTGGTGTCTCCTGAGATACGAAGAAAGCTGGTTAGCAAGCAGGGAAGCCATGTTCATTCCACATGACATCAGCAGCCCCTTCCTTGAAATTCCATTGTGTCCTGGAGATCATGGAATCCTGTGATGTCACCTGTGTTGTAGCAAGCACAACTATCTTTGGAGAGTCTTTCAGTGTCTGTTAGATCAACAGTGAACACATTGGCAAGACCGGGGTATCTCCTTAGGAAAGTATATGGAGAGGGGAGACAGAGAAGAGAGAGGCAGAAGGATGTTGACCTTCAGGCTCAGTTTAAATTTTCAAAGAAGAAAATATTCAAAATGAATAAACATAAGTCCTGGGCATAAGATGGTAAGCTCACCAGTGCAGGCTGCCTTATCTTGGACTTTGGGTAAGGGGCACAGGAGTTGGGGTTCCTGGAAAGAAATTTGGCTCTATTGCCTGACAGGGATTCTGGAATTCAAAGATTCCAGACTAGTAATTTTTCTCTGCCAGAAGCCAGCAAGTCAAAGGCTTTTCTCTTGGGAACTCTTGGTTTTAAATGTTAAAATAGAGTGATTGTTTATACAGGACCAGCATCAAAATGAGACCAGTAGGAGACAGGGATTTGTGGAATTTGCCCAGCTCAATGCAGGCCATCACTGTACTTTAACACCAGTGGATACTTTTAAATATTGTGTACTTTCTCCGTGTGGCCTGAATTGTCAGTGACTTGACTTTGTGTGTCTGGTGATCATATTCTGTACCTCTATGACTTCTTTACCCACCTATAGCAATTTGCTGGGAGTGCCATATCAGGATGTTTGGGATACTCAAGAAAGACTTGAGTGCATGTAGACTATGGTAACTGCTTCCTAGATTCAAAATCAGATTTTGAATTCAACAGTTTGGAATAATAATGTCTCTGTAACTGTGAATATGCCTGAGAAAATTATTTCTTTCTTCACATAAAATATGTGCTGAGAGGCCAGGGGAAAGCAGTTGGCTGAGACATCCAAATACGTTCAGAGGTGGGAATGCTTAGATCCTTTCAGGGCCATCTCAAGCCTGGGTCAAAATACATTGGTTTATCACTGAGTCACAGGCAAGTCAGCCATCTGAAACATGTTTAGGACTCAGAGTGATCTGTATATTCTCTATGGTTTGAAACAATGCAAGTTTACTTGTGTTATCATTGCGCACTGGCTGCTGGATAGTCATCACCAGCCCTATGCTTCCACACCAAATAGAAGAAACAGCATATGGGATTCTCAACAGCCAGTTAGAGCAAGTGACCAGAGAAACAAAGGAGCTGTGAGATTGACATGGGGTCTCTAAGAGTCGCTAGGCAGCCAACAGGTGCATCCTGTTTTCTAGTCCTGGATTACTGCCCCAGCCTTGCCCCAATGACATCAACATCTTGCACTGTGACCAACACAATATCTTCCACCTGGTGCTTTTCCACCATGATGTAAATCTGTATATAAGGCCTACTCTTGCTCTACAATGGAGAAGAGAGCTCTTAGCATGAATAATCAGATGCCTTTTCTTTCATTTCAATGTCCAGACTCTCACCAGATATTTTAGACTTGCTCTTGGTGCAGGAGTGGAAAACATATGTCCAGTTGAGATTTGGAGAGACATGGAAAGATTGAGAAAGATCAGGAAAGAAAGGATATTGGAAAACAAAGAAGATTCAAAAAAAGGAGAAAGTTGGAATATAAAGGAATTTAAAACAGGTACCTCAGCTTCTAACAGTAAAATTGAATGGTTAAATATCCAGGCTTTCACCTGACACCAACTTAGGGAAGCAAAGGGAAATCTTAGTGATCCACCTCAGAGGCTGGTTAGCAGGTAAGGATTTTTGAGGGTGTATTTGGAAAATGGGTACCTCAACTTCTACAGCTGTATTGATACAACTGTTATAGTTCTTTAAGAAACCAGGTAGCAGTAGTACTCAGAAGACAGACAAGATTTTATTTTAACTTTGGAAAAGACAAGTCCGGGGTATTTACAGTCATGGGGCTTAATGTATTCATGATTGGGAACAAGTTTAACAAAGACCTCCAAAGGGTTCTTCAGAAAGAAAGACTGGAAAGTTTTCCTATTCTTTGTTAGCTCCAGGATGAAGAGTCATGGGTCGGGGAGGTTGATGCAGCAGGCCAGTTGAGAAACTGGAACTCTCCAACTAATTGTTTCCTTTCATTCTCAGGATTTAGATTGAAAGAAACCAATGGTTCAGGGGATGTCACTAAAACTGACTTGGGCAGGCTCCCATGTACTCACATCCAGATTTTCCCTGATCCATGTATCTTGCCAAATGTTTGGCATCCAATGAACTTTATTCTTTTCCTGTAAGAAAACACAAGCACGCGCTGGACCACAAATTAGAGAAGAATCGGGTCTTCTCCACTTTCTATTGCATGGATATTTCCCATTGACCTGAGCAAATGTCACTTGAGTTCCATCCTGCCAGAATTGGTCTGTAGCAGATTGCTCACTGGCATCCACAATTTAAAAAATTAAAATGAGGATTTTATGATTTAATGATTCATGTGGGGACTGTGGACATTACTCCTCTCTTATTTTATCCTTTCTCACATGAATGGTGGCTTTTCTCATTTGTGTAGTGGCCATCAAGGAATATGAATACCTATCAAATGCCATGTGCACATATTTTAACTTGTAAAATTGTGTAATATGAGTAACAGCCATTTGCCGTGATAAGGCCTTGGGGGGTTATTATTAAAGTAGTTATAGATAAATATTGAGGGTACACTTCATTGTTTGAAAATTTTAATTAACAGTGTCTTTAGTTAAACCTTCACAGACTTCTGCCATTTCAACGGTGAAAGTTATGAGATGGCAGAGCTCTCTCTACTTGAGATAAGCTCCCAATATAATTTGAAATGTTTGCTAACATCTATCGATGCTAGGCTCCACTACAGCAGTAGAAGAACTTGTCTACCCTTCTTAGTTAACTGTCTAGAATAATTGGGATTATTATCTAAATCACTAGTAGATGGCCTTAGTAATGGACATAACCATTGACTATTTCCCCAAAACTTCTGAAAATCACTCAAGGATTGCAAACTATACTATGTCCCAAACAAGTTTTGAAAATTAGTTGAAGTTTGTGAGTACTCTTTTGCTAATCCAATCTGTAATAAAATTTGTACAGCTCTCACTAGCTGACAAGTCCTCATTTGTATCTTAGGTGACATGGCATTATTTGTATCTATATTGACTTCTTTGTAGGTGGGGTCTAACTGGGCAACAGTTTCCCTGAGGCTTTTTCTCATAACTTTTTTTCTCTAGAATGATTTTCCCAAGCATAAAAATTTACAATACCTGTATACTCTCCTCTAGAAAACTGTATACAGCCATCCATACAGATTTCTTTGGCTCTTAGGCCATGTTGTATTCTTCTGTTATTTTCCTTTGACTAGCTCTGAGAACTTAAATCACCAACCTTACCTGAGAACACACTGACTGGCTGGAGGTTGGTTTGAGCTATATTCAAAGAAATTTAGGTAAATTCTTAACTATCAAAGGCAATTTAAATATCCTTTTATTCTTATCCAAAGAAATTCAAGTAGTTCACAATGACACATTCACATTTCACAAATACACACCATACATACAGAACACATGTACTTATCTTAGTCATCAATTTTCCATATGTCATGATTAGTTTTTTGAAATGAAACTGCCTTAATTGATAACCCGTGTGACAAAACAGCTCCAGACAATTATTTACAAAAGGTGAAAAAGGCCCTCATGGATTCTACCATTTTTTCATTTCCAATCAACAATATTCTGTTGTAGCTAGGCAATTTGAGAATGGTTGCAATGGATAACAATAACAACAGGTTCTTTGCCAATGATTTGAACCAATATTTTGGGATTCCTACTGGAGTGGCCAATCCTGGTTTTGAAGCACTGATGTCCATCACAGTTTTGCTGGCCTCTTTCAAATCCTGTAAGTGGTACCATTTTCCCATTTTTTATAACAAAAATAGCTGTATCCCAAGTGTAGGTGGAAGGTTCAAAATATCCAGTCACCAATTGGTCTTCCAACAACTGGTGAGCAGCCTCCAATTTTATTTTAGATAGGGGCTATTTGTCTACCCACAAGGATTGCTCTGACTTCCATGTGATTAGAATAAGCAGCATTGGTAGAGGGTTAGTCACAATGGCTCCAGCTAAAACTGACCCAGTTCTGTCCAATCTTCCTGAATTACAGGTAACAGAATTTCTTAAAGCAACTGGTTGAGTGGTAATAACTGCTTGAGTGGTAAAAAGTTCAGTGTGCCAGTCATCTCTCCATTTGAGAAGTTCTGAGCTAGGCTCAGGAGATACTGCCGTACCTACTCTTTATAACGTAGTGCAGCACAATTGTTGCCAATCACTAGCAGTACAGTTTAAGGCTGTTCATGATAAGCTACATACTATGTGTTCTTCCTGGGCATTTTAAATGCTTTTTCAACATCAGACTGCTGTCCCTTGTTCTTAGCACTATCACTCCATAGGGCATCTTTCACTAATCTCCAAAGGAGAAAGTGGCAATAGGAAAAATTTCTGGTCCTTCTTTCTGAACAGATCTTTGGAGGTCATTTTTAACTTGTTCCCAATCATGAGTTTAAAAACCATGGACTTGACTTTTCCAAAGTTAAAAGAGAATCTTGTCTGTCTTCTGCTTAATGTTGGTACCTTGTCTCTTTAACAATTCTACTAACTTTTCTACCAATACAGCTTTAGAAGCTGAGGTACCCATTTTCCAAATACACCTTCAGAAATCCTTACCTGCTGCCCAGATGCTCTCAGGGTCCCCTTTCTTCACTGATACTGGCTTTTGACAAAATTGTGGGGATTAAATCCAATCCACCCTCCTAACCTCTGAGTACAATCTCTCACTTTCCTAACCTTGGTGTTGGGTGAATGCCTGGAGATTTAACTCTTCAATTTTACTAACTGTTAGAATTTGAGGCACCTGTTTTCCATTCCTATGTTTCCCAAGTCTGTCCTTTCTATTTTTGAGTCTTGTTTTTTCCCAATCTCCTTTCTATATCTTTCCCAAACTTCCAATTCTCTCCAAAATTTGATGGGACCTCCGTGCCATGAGCAGGTCTAATATATCAGGTGAAAACCTGGAGATTAAAATGAAAGAGTAGACATCTGACTGTTCATGGTACGAAGTCTCTACTTCAATGTAGAGGGGGAGCAGCCTTATATACAGGCTTAGAGCACAGTGGAAATTCCCTAGGTGGAAGAGATCTTGTTTCAATCAGTGCTAGATCTTGAGGTCAGTGCGGAAAGTACAGGAAAGTAAGCCAGGATACAAAAACAGGATGCACCTTGTCTGGAAAACAGGATACACCTGTTGCCTGATTAGCGACTCACAGAGATCCCATCGGGGCTGGACCCAACAGTATTCTGATTCTGGGGATCATTTAGAAATACTGTGTCATGCAAAGGGACACACTACATATTTAGAAACACAGAAGCTCAAGTGTTTGATGATATAAACAAAGGGTGAAACTATGAAATTATGGAGCCAAAATGGTCCCCATGGCCTTGAAAACAATTAATACATTTGTCAGGAGATCCGACAGTGATGGAGATGAGGAAATCTCACAACTTCTTTGTTTCCAAATACAGTGGACCACAAAAGGAAATCCCCTCACCACAAAAACAGTAAAAACCCTGAACATACAGAATAAAGAAGGAATATGAAGAGCAGCAATGGAAAACAGCCAAATAACATACAAAGGCAAACCTATCAACATCACACCTGATTTCTTCATGGAAACTGTGAAGGTCAGAAGAACCTGGACAGATATTCAACCAAAACTAAGAGACCATTGATGCCAGCCCAAATTTCTATACCCAGCAAAGCTTTCATTCACTATAGATGGCAATGTCATCTCATTATTTAGTTACTTAAATCAATGAAGAGCTCTATGTGCAGCTCCCCCGGGGATGAATAATGTGACTTCATCTCATTATTTTGTCACATAAATCAAAGTCAAGGTATAGGAGCATCTCCCCAGGGGAGAATCATGTGATTTAAACTCAATATTGAGTCACTTAAATCAATGTGACATCATCTTATGATTTACTCAATTAAATCAATGATGAGGTCTATGGGTGCCTCCCCATAGGTGAATCATTTGATGTCATCTCATTATTTAGTATCTTAAATCAATATGGGTGGCTTGCCAGAGGTGAATCTTGTGATATTGTCTCATTAATTAGTCACTTAAATCAATGATGAGGAATATGGGCATCTCACCAAGGGGGAATTGGGCAAAGTCCTCTCGTTATTTGGTCTCTTAAATCAAGGATGATGTCTAAGGGCATCTTCCCAGGACTGAATTATGCCATGTCATCTCATTATTTTTTCACTTAAATTAATGATGAGGTATATGGTCGTCTCCCCAGGAGTGAATTATGCAATGTCATCTCATTATTTAGTCATTTAAATCAATTTGATTTCTATGGGCATCTGTCCAGGGGTGAACCGTGTGATGTCTTCTCATTATTTAGCTATTTAAATCAATGCTGAGGTGTATTGGTGTTTCCACAGGGCTGAATTATGCAATGTCATCCTATTATTTGATAACTTAAATCAATGATTATGTCTATGGGTGTCTCCCCAGAGGTGAATTTTGCGATGTAACTCATAATTTGAACACATAAATCAATGATTAAGTCTATGGGCATCTCCACAAGGGAGAATTATGTGATGTCATCTCATTATTTGATCACTTAAATAATAGAT
>NW_024431135.1:0-40873 GCF_017639785.1 Mesocricetus auratus
TCTGTCAATGTCTCTCTCTCAGGTAACTGGGGTGTAGGTGACCCACAGGCTGGTTCCCCAAGCTTCTCCTTTGGAAATAGGGTGGGTGTAGATGTGGAGTGGAGGAGAGTCTGAGGAGGCTCTGGTTGGTGGAACAGAGTGGGAAGGGACAGGTAACTGGGGTGCGGGTGACCCACAGGCTGGTTCCCCAAGCTTCTCCTTTGGAAACAGGGTGGGTGTAGATGTGGGGAGGAGGAGAGTCTGAGGAGGTCCTGGTTGAAGGAACACAGGGGGAGGACAGGTAACTGGGGTGCGGGTGACCCACAGGCTGGTTCCCCAAGCTTCTCCTTTGGAAACAGGGTGGGTGTAGATGTGGAGTGGAGGAGAGTCTGAGGAGGTCCTGGTTGGAGGAACACGGGGAGGACAGGTCACTGGGGTGCGGGTGACCCACAGGCTGGTTCCCCAAGCTTCTCTTTTGGAAACAGGGTGGGTGTAGATGTGGAGTGGAGGAGAGTCTGAGGAGGTCCTGGTTGGAGGAACACAGGGGGATGGGACAGGTAACTGGGGTGCGGGTGACCCACAGGCTGGTTCCCCAAGCTTCTCCTTTGGAATCAGGGTTGGTATAAGTATAGAGTGAAGAAGAGTCTGTCAAATTAAACAGGAAGGTTTCAACTTTGACATACTACAATTATATACGACAAAACAGTCATTAAGTATAAATTGCAGTTACAGTGTCCAGCCCATTTGTATTTGGCAAAATTAGAGAAAATACACTGTTATCTATCTTATCTTGGAAAGTCTGAAATTTTACATCTATATTATCTTTTTGTCACAAGTAAGGAAAACTATAAATTATAACTATCTAGGCTTCAACTCCAACAAAGACTCCAGAAGGGTGAAATGTTTCCTAATGACAGGAACATCAGGCTGTCTGGATAGTCATGCAACGTTCCTCTGAAATCTGGGGCATCCAACTCCGGCCTACAGGTCTAGCATATGACAGACTTTCCTGAGAGGCAGGGAATTCTGAAGGACTGTCCTGCCTTGTCTTGGCAAAGACCAGAAGTTGCCTTTCTCGCATCCTACTGGTCCAGTTTGGATAGTAAATTGCCAGCAACTGAGGCAAGGGCAGTTTCTTTGCCCACATGGCTAGCTTTTGCCATAAAGAAAACAAACCCCATAGGGGGTTTCTTTGATGCCCATCGTGTTCTCTGAAGTAGGTTGGTGCTGCCAGGAGCAGATGTGTCTCACTGTAAGAAAAGCCTTAGGTTATTAAACATATTAAATGCCATATTATGTTGGTATTTGAAGACCATCTATATGTCTCAATATATTTGTTTATGACCTTGAATACGTATCTAACATGACAATAAGTATGAATATTTTAGATGACTATTAATCTGCATTTTAATTATACATTACATTTTTAAATGAGTTGCATGAGCACAATAACCCAAACAAGAGTGGGAGCATACATACAGTATAGCAAAAGTAACCTTAAATTTTTATCAATATACAAGTATCCATAATGATGTGAAATATTTAAGATTAATAGTTGCTTTTTTAGTTTAAAAGTAGATTCAGTAATCTATTATGGTCCCCTTTAAAAGGTCTAGCCCACCTCCCATCCCCTCCTGTCTCCCTTCCCTCTCCCTCCCTCTCACTCGCTCTATCTCCCTCTGCCTGTTTCCTGCTACTCCTGTCCCCAGAGGCCAGTCCCCCCACATTTCATTGATAAAGAACCCCTCCACTTGAACTCTGTCACATGGCATCTTCCTTTCCAGAGCTGCTGTTTTTAAAATTACAACATAGATAATAATTTCTCTGAATCTGTCAAATAAAATTAGAAGGGACATTGTAAATATAATTCTTGCCTGATAGTTTGTTCTTATTGTATATAGTTTTCCTGAGTTATGGTCAAAACATTTCCTTTCCATTTAGATTAAAGTGAGGAAATGTTGTGGGATATTTGATCACACTGTGACACTCTGGGGCTGTTAATAACAGTTAATCTTGAATCAGGGGGCTGAGTCAAAGCCTAGCTGACTGGAATTAGCCATAGAGATTTTGGGAAGATCCAGGATACAACAGAGAGGCCCAGGAAGGAATAAGGAGGGCTTAGAAAATGTTAAGGGTCTTTTCGTTCTGGGAAGCACGGACAGAGAGGATCAGCTGGTTATTCTTCTGCCGCTTTCTCGATCTATCCTGTTTCCACCCCAATATCTGACTCGTGAGTTTTTATTGATAATAGACTAATTTAGGTAAATATTTCACCTGCCCTTACCTCCTTTACACTACACTGCTGTGGTTGTCTGAATAAAAATAGTCCCCATAGGCTCACAGTCATCAGTGAGTGGCACTTCTTGAGAAGAATTAGGTGGTGTGGCCTTGTTGGAGGAGGTGTGTCACAGGGAGTGGGCTCTGAGGCTTCAAAAGCCCAAGGCAGACCCAGTACCTCTCTCTTCCTGCTGCCTGCAGCCATGGATGTAGAACTCTCAGCTACTTCTCCAGCACCATGTTTGCCTGTGTGCTGCTGCGCTTCCCACTACAATAACCATGGATTAAACCTCTGAAACTGCAAGCAAGACCCAGTTAAATGGCTTCTAAGAGTTGCTGTGGCCATGGTGTCTCTTCACAGCAATAGCACAGTGACTAAGACACCTTCCATTCCCACCACTCCCCACACTGTGTGCCTCATTATCTCCCTTTTGCCCTACATACCACTTGTGTTCTATACTCCTAGTTTGAAGTCTTTCCCCTCCATGGTCCCTTACAATTTTCTTGGCTTCTACTGCTACTCCAGGTTAAAAAGTACACATATCTCAAGACTCGAAGCTATCATCTCTCAAGAGCAAGCATTCAGTGCTTATCTTTCTGGGTCTGTGCTCCCTCATTCAGAAGTATTATTTCCAGCTCCAACCACTTCCATGAAAACTTCATAATTTCATTTTTTCTTCGTATCTGAATAATAGTTCATTGTGCAATGTACCACAGTTTCAATACTCACTTCATCTGTTGATGGACATCTAGGCTATCACCTAGCTAATGTGAATAGAGCAGCAATGAACATGTTCACTGATGCTCTTCATAGATGAGCATGTTCATGGATCTCTGTAGATACGTATTATTTATGATTTATTAAAGCTCGACTAGAAGATTCAGAAAACGAAAGTCAGCCACAAGCTACAGAAGCCAGGCACACACCTTTAATCCCAGCAGCCAGAAACTAGGAGGTGGTGGTACACACCTTTAATCCTAGGACTCAGGATTAAGAGGTGGACAGATCTCTGCAAGTCCAAGGCCACCCAGATGCACACAACATTGTTCCAGTTCTAATGAGAATTATAGCTCATGCCTTTCTTCCCAACATTAGGGAAGTATGTAAGGCAGAAGCAAAGTCTCAGAGAGGTCTTTGTTGTCCAGCCACACTGGAGAGCGGCAGCAGTTTGAGACTTGGTAAAGAGCTTGTGCGTGGATCAGTCCTTTCAGCCTGAGCTAGAGGTGAGAGCTAGGGGCCGGCTACTCCGAGTTTCTGATATTCAGCTTGAAGCTTGAAACCCAGTATCAGTCTCTGGGACACTTATTTGTGTTACAGATCTCTGCAATAGGATGTACATTCCTTGGGCTATTATTCTTATTTCTGTGTTTCTGTGATGTGAGCCACACCATACATGTGAATGTCAGAGAAGAACTTTGTAGAGTGAGTTCTTACCTTCCAACTTTACATGGGTTTTGGGGATTGAACTCAGGTCCTCAAGTTTTCAAGCAATTGTTTTAATCCCCCAAAAGTAAGATAATATGGTTATAGAGGAGACATCTGACATCAAACTATGGCCTCCAAAAGCATGCTCACATACATTCATGGACACTAGCACACATATACATTCACACAAGATCATGAATATACACATTGGTCAAAAAAGAAGATCTGTATTGATACTCAGCAAAATTTTATTTCTAAAAGGTGTATGCACTCTTTCAATGTTCAGAGATAAAGAATCAAAGAAAGGGTGTTAGTATGCTCGGAAGATGCATGCCCCAGCAAACTACTTCTTCCAACTGCCCTATGCCCTCTGAAGTTTCTACTACTTGCCAACAGCACCAACAGTGGGGACCGGGCCTTCTACCACAGGGCACTTTGGGGATAGTCTGGACAGGAATCATGAATGGAATGAAGGTAAACATATATAGAGCCACACTATAGTTGTACATCTTTGATGCTCGTACTCTGACTAATAGTTCAGTTGTGCAATGTACCACAGTTTCAACTGCTCAGTCCTCCTGTTGATGGACATTTAGACTTGATGCACCTGAGCTAATATGAAGTAGAGCAGCAATGAACATGTATCACTGATGCTCTTCATAGAGTGAGCACTGTATCATGGATCTCTGTAGATACGTATTATTTATGATTTATTAAAGCTCGACAGAAGATTCAGAAAAGGAAAGTCAGCCACAAGCCACAGAAGCCATGCACACACCTTTAATCCCAGCAGCCAGAAACTAGGAGGTGGTGGTACACACCTTAATCCTAGGACTCAGGATTAAGAGGTGGACAGATCTCTGTAAGTCCAAGGCCACCCAGATGCTACCGATTTTGGAAAAGAAATCCTGCCAATATATTTATTTTGGATCCTTTACTATGCTAAGAGTCCCCCCCCGCATCTGTAGATGGAAGTTTCTGTCCCACCCAGACCTGCAGCCATTCAGTCCCAAATAAACACACAGAGGCTTACATTAATTTTAAATGACTTGGCCCATTGCTCAGAGTTATTACAAACAAGCCCTTACAAAATAAATTAACCCATAATTCTTATCTATATTTACCCACATGACTTGGTTATTTTTACCAGTAAGACATTCGTATCTTGCTTCCTCTACATCTGGCTGGCAACTATATCTTGGCCTTTCGTCTTCCCAGAATTCTCTTAGTCTGGTAGCCCCGCCTATACTTCTGACTGCCATCAAGCAGTAAGTATATTATCCACATGTCTGTGCTCCTCAAATTTTAAATGAAATTGGTGCTTAGGAGGCACAGGTCATCTAAGCATGTTCTGGAAAGAGGCTGCCACATGAGAATATTGCAATGTGTTGTTCACCAAAGTGTACAAACTCAGCTGACTTATATACCATAGCGTTGGTGCACAGATGAACTTCAAGGGTGCAGAGCAGCAGGGCTGATCTTCTCCACACTTCCTATGGGTCTGTCTTTCCCAGTGTCTGTTACCTCCTACATGCAGGACACCCCTCTGGCCTATACGATGATTCCCTCATGGCAATCCTGCTTTTAGGCACACACACTGGAAATGATAGGGGTTAGAAGCCTTACTACCTGTGGGGTTGTAATGTGTTCTGGAGGAACTCAAAAAAGATCCAGTTGTGCTTGTCTAAAATGTACCATATACCAAAGGATTTACAGACACACATACACACATGCATGTACACACACACACGCATGTGTACATGCTACATATATGAACAGTTTACACATATACCACATACTGTAAGATTTACACACACACACACACACACAGAGACACACATATATTAGAATAATACAGGACTCAACGCTGTGGTAGTATATTTATCATTTGGTATTGATAGTCAGAATATCTCAAGTAGGAGATATTCAATGTTGGAAATAGTAGTAAATGTCCACACAACCACACGTACTTTGCACTGAGGGGGAAGTTTCCCTGTCCCCCTCCAATAATTCAAAGTTTAAGAAGTAAATTGATCCCAGAGGGGAAGCCCTCACTGACAGGGGAGGAACGAATTCCACCTGTGGACGATGAGAGATGTTGAACGCACTCTGTTTCCAATGCTTCTACACAACAAGACACAAAGAGACAAGTGGCCGGGACTACAACTGGCCCCATGCAGAAACACAGGTGGTAGCACACCTCTACATGGCATGGGACCCTTCTTGCTTTAAAAGGCATGGGATGTCAGAAAGAGAGTGCAATTCAATGACTCACCCCAGCAAATCTGAAACAATTTCATGTTTATTAAATCAAAGGTTTCCAACTAAAGATTGCCCATGGCAGGTAGATCTATATCCATATCCATATCCATATCCATACAGAAGAATTTGTATATCACTGATGTTCACATACTACGTGCACAATAAATTTGAAGAGCAAAACCTTGTCAGTTACTCCTATTCATACAAGGTGCAAAATACATAAGCCATGAGGGACTGAGCTATATACATGCTATGAATCAACTCTTAACGTGACAGGCAGATGGCATTACATCGCCACACCACATTTAATTGAAAGGCCTTGTAAATTTCCTCTGAAATATACATTTCACAAACTCATGTTGCTTTACTCACATCTCTTTTACTCGAGAGGTTCAATGAATTCTACCAATTTAAGTAATTCTGGGGCACAGTCTTTTAAAGTGTACAGGGCACATTCTCTTTGGAATGTTCTGTGCCACAGGCTCCATGACTGAAGAAATTTAACAGCAGAATGTAATGGCACATCTGTGTATTCTTTAACTAATTCTCTGACTATGACAAGGAAGGGCCACACTTGTGCCTTCTAATTTGGGAAAGTGATGCCGAGGTGTAAGACCCCACTGTATCCATGCACTGCTAACCATTAATTAGGATGCTACCAGGAAAAACTCGCCATAACTTCCCGAGGACTGGGGCTCCCTACATCCATCTTTGGACCGAGGTGACACAAATCCTAGGGTTTATTTGCGTTTTAACAGAAAGGGTATCTTTAGGAACAGGAGAACACCAGAAGATGTAGTTGTAGAAGCTGCAAACATCAAGCTGCTTCACCCAGCAAACTTCCATGAGACAATCACTCCCCTTGTATCAACTTTTGTTTCTTCAAAGTATTATGAGAATAACAGGTCCAGGAGAGATTGGTCAGCAGCAGCACTCTCTTGCTGGCGCTGTTAAGTACAAGGACATTTAACTGGGTTTAAAGAAAATAGTGCCCATCTATCCTCAGTTTTGACAGGAAAGGCTCAGTACTCACATTCAGCATCAGAAGCTTTATTTCCAAGGTGGCTATTAGATGTCTCAGCTCTTCAACCACAGAATCTCCCTGGGAATCCCTCAGGGTCTCAAGTTTCTGAAGTGAAAAGACATGTGCAGAAATCAGCCCTGGTCATCTTGGTTTAAAAATGTGAACGGCAACACTTAAAAGGGAGTAAACGCTGTAAAAGACATGGTTTAATTATTCCAAAAGAAGCATACACCGTGTACAGTGTGAAGATCCACACACCCGCCAAAGAGACGCAGACACTGCTACTCCTCCACCCACCTCTAAATGTCAACCATGAGGCATTAGCAAGGAGGGTGGCTCAGGGGAAGGGCGCTTGCCTAGCCTATGTGAGACGCTGGGATCCCTCTCCCGGCACCGCAATAGGAAAAGCAAAGAAACCCGAATGAAAACAGAGACTATGATGCATAAGCTCATTTACTGACACTCACCCGCTTCTTTTGGAGATGGAGTAGCTTGTCCTGTACTATGACCACTGAACACCATGAAATTAAAACACAAGGTTGACACCCCCATAGTCCGTTTATCACACACAGACTACATCTAAATGGTTTTGTTAAATACAGTGGGGGGAGTAAAGAATTTCGCAGGACCTCTTCCATACTCTGGTGGCAAACACAGAAACAGGAGAAACACAGAGATCTAAACACTGCAGTAGGAAAACTAGTTTCCGGGTCACTGGGCTGGCAAAAGCATGACATTTCAGCAGGAACAGACACTGTCAGTGGTGGGGAACAATCAAAAGAAAGCTCGGGATGAAGTTTTACAACTCGGTTGTTTTGGGTCATCTTAATTACCCTGGATGAACAACATTTTGACTTGAGCAACTGGAACAAGCCAGTTCATATCAAGTCTGAACAAAAAGCAGAACACCGAGTACTTAATTCTTTGTAAATAGGTGTAAACCTGAAGAAAGCATAGGTCAATGTGCCTAGGAACAATTTACAAAGATGGGCCTATTACAGAGGGTAACTCTCAATTCACAACCTCCCAGTCTTCCACATAACTTTTTTCCTTGTGTGCTACATCTGGAAACTGTCTTACAACTCTAATTGGCCATACAAGACCATGTTTCAGTCATGCAATGGTAGGAAATGAAAACGGACTGAGGAAGTAAAGCAAGCGCAATTGTGACATATTCTTGTCACTAGGCCTACAAGTGGATCGTGCTGTCTGGGAAGAAGGCTCGGAGGGCAAAGAGCTTGCTCCACAAATATGAAAAGCCAAAGCCGACTTCAGCTCTCCAGAACACATATTAAAATCCAGGCATGGTGACACATTGACCTGGGGTAGGGCAGGCCACACCAGGGACCTGGTGAACAGCCAGTCTAGCCACGTGGCAAGTGAGTTCCAGGTTCGGTGAGTGACCCTGTCTCAAAAAGACATGATGGAGGGTTGACCTCTGGCCTCCATAAATACACCCACAGACAAGTACACGTGTGTGCGCAGGTGTGCACATACACACCCAGTGGAAATTGCACTGTGAAACAAAAAGAGGTGATCTGAAAAGCATTAACGCCCTGCACAATATGAACAACTCTGGATGAAATCGCCAAGGCAGCAGTTCCTGCTTCGAATGATTCTCCCAATCACAAGTGAACCCTAGAAGTAAAAACTCGTTTACATGGATCAGGGACACCATGAGGAAAATGCTGGAAGATCGCTACATGTAACTTTCCAAAGGTGTTAACCAAAGAACGGAAATAATGTCAGAGTATTCAATGCCCCTGTGTATAGGTTACTTTCTCAAAATGTACAACACACCTCCAAGTATTGTTCACACACTGATTTAATTTCTTCCATTCTGTTCTTCTGAAGAGTCAGGGTTTGATGAATAAATTTCCGTTGCTCATTAAACATATTCTACAAAGAGAGTAAAAGATGTAAGAACAATTCAGGGGGAATAAGAAAGCTTATAAAAATATGACTCTGTATTATCTTTATGCAAAAAATAGAGTGATATAACCGTAGTATTTTTTCAACCCACACAATGACCACATTTACATGACGTACCTAATACTACAAAACAACCCTCATAATGTGAAGCCCATTCATTCAGCCGAGTGTGTTCCTACTAAACTGTATTCAAAACACTCCCATTAGCTCCTGAAGATTTGAAAAGCCACCCATTAGAGTGTTACACAGCTGGTGAACTATTTTTTTATAGAAATTAGCCTGTGATGTCCTCATCATCTGTCACGCCCCTATCTAGGAACACACTCCATTTTGTCCTTCCCAGTAAGAGTAGAGCCCCCAGTGTCACGCTTAACAGGGAAGGAATCTGTAAGACTTGACTTCAGATACTGTCCTGGACCAATGTAAGAATACACACCTGAATACTTTTATCTATTCTGTGAGACGGGGACTTTAAGTATCTCTCCTTGCACTCCTAGGAATCTGAGGCACAGAGGTAAATTATTTTTCCTGAGTTAGCCTGACTAGCGAGTGACTGAACTGTGACTGCCCTCCAACCGGTGAGATTGCAAAGGCCATGCTCCTAACCACTGGACTGGACAGCGTCTCCATCTCCCTCCGTGTTCCACCCTCTGCTTCCCCACCTTTGGAAGGCAGAATCTTCAGGAGGGCAGCTCCATCCTCCACAAGGAAGGAAGATCCCTCACAGATGGCACTGTCCTGACTCCAGTAGCTGTCCCCAAAACCTCATTCAGATCCCCAGGTTAGAGGGGAGTCAGTCACCACATGTCCACCATGGCATGAAGCCTTACCTTCTTCTCCACTAGGAGTGGGCTGGTCTGAACTCAGAGCAGTGAAAGTCAAACCTCCACCTGCTCTGCCACAGGCACAGGCACACTGACTGCTCTCACTCTGTATCTCTGATCACTGTGCCAGAAGGCTCTGTTGGGGGACTTCCCCTGGTGTCTGCACACTGTGGACCACAGAGGGCTCCCTGGGAGCATACAAGCCCCTATCTTCTCCTGCATTCTCCAGGCAGCAACTGCTCATCCCCCCCACACACACCATGGTGGCTCCTAACCCATCACTGGCCTTGTCATCTCCCTGCCTGAAAAGGAGCAAGTGGAGAGGGATAGCCAGTCTGTCCTTACCACGTGAACCACCGTCCTGTCTCCCTAAGCTCTTGTCCTGTCCCTTCCCTCCAGACTCCTGCAGGAAGGCCTGCTGCTTCTGATGCTAACACAATGCATTCCTTCAAAGCTAAGCCTGATACTCACGGAGAGATTTTCTCCATGTTTCTTGACTTCGTCTGCATCTATATTGCACATCACAACCAAATTCAAAAACTGAAGAGAATAGTCTTCATAAAGTTTCTGCCTGTGAATGACAGTGATGAACAGTGTGATATTCCATCACAATATGAAGAAAGTGCTTTCAGAGCACGACTGTCTTGCCCTCACTGGCACTGTGGATGGAGGATGAGGAAATGGCACCTAAATTATTCAGGCAGAGAAAAGGGGCACTGCTGTGGACTATTTTATCTTACACTAACAGTATTTGTCCCTCCCTGAGTGAGAGAGCAGTCACTTCACAGCCAGTTGTACCAGAAAGCGCAGGAAGAACTGCTGTGTTACTAGCATTCCACACGTATTTACTCGTCTGTCTGACAGGCACAAGTTCTGGTTAGTTTCCTCTTTCTGAAGAACAGATCCAATGGGCATGCACACCCACTACCACCAGAGAATTCTGTGGAAGCCTACCCAGTCTTCCTCTCATTGTGCCAGGGAGGATTTCGGTGCAGCAGTCGTGAAATCTATAGGACATTGGAGGCATGGGATTTTTTGTTTCTATCACATCGAACAGAAGATCGGCTGACTGCAGGATGAATGCTTTGAGGATTTCTAGCTTAACATGCCCAGCACATTCATGTGATGCATACAGTACCTTCCTTACTAATACACTGGTTCAACTACAGTGTGTCAAAACAGTCATTGCCATTCATCCCTCACAAACGCGGGCTGACTTTGGTTATGATGTGAGGCTATAGCAAGACTAAAGGAAGCCTATTCTACACAGAAAACACAAGCCTAATACATTTTCCAGCCGAGGATCTGGCCAGTGGAGGGTCACAGCTATTCCTCAACCTCTTTCCATTGCACTTACTGACCAACTGTCAAAAGGGTCTGGGATGAAAGCACCAAGAAGCAACAACCATACCTCTCTTCACACTGGCTTTTTAGAACATCCTCAACTTTTTGCTCCATGGTTTCAAAAGACGCGGCAATGATCGCTGTGAATCTTTCTTTGTTTCGCTCAAGGAAGTTCTTAATGGGCTCTGTATTAAAATATAATCTTGTAACCATTACCGTAAAGTTCCTTCAACTTGAGTTTTCTATTTGGAAAGACACTTGTTAGCAATAGATGGAAAAATCTGTCAATAGTAAGATCATTTGCCTCCTTCCATGCAGTTGAGAATTTCAGTGGTTATGAGCCTGATGTGAAATTGGGTAGCTGGACTTCAGTGTCTATATATTCCATACAAAACACAGTGAATGGGGCTTAAGGATACCTGCCAAAAGGATTTCAAGTCACTGTGTAATTTCTTTCTGAGACGTCATCTATAAAGTATATATTTAATCAATGTACAAAACACGCTCCAGTTCAAGGACATGTTCAGAGGGACTGGTGGGCCACTCTGTGCAAAATACAAAAGTCGTCGATTTACAAAGATCTCCAACGGCTCAGAGATTACTGCACAGTGAGATGAAAATACTGTGGCTATCCTAGCCATTGGAGGTTTCACACAAATTAGACGAGGTAGACACCCTGAATGATCATTTAAAAGGGGGGGGTGCAGAACCTCACTGATTCGTGGAAAAGTCTGTGGTGTTGGGGATGGAACCCAGAACCTTAAGCACACTAGGCAAGTGCTCTCCCACTCATCTACACCCCTATCTCGATTCCTGAATAATTTATAGATAAGACACCCTGTCAGAAAACTCTAGAGGTCCCAGCTGTTTTTTGTTTTTACAGTTTGTGTGACTAACGTCTGACACATCTATTTAAAGCAGGACTTGGTCTGATCATGCAGCGATCACAGGGTAACAGTGCTGACTTCAGCTTGCCACTCCACATTCTGGTTTTGCACATTAAACAACAGCAGGTAGCTATTTGAGAGGGGTTGGCCCTCACCCTCCCCAACACACACACCACATACACCACATACACACACATGCCACACACACCACACACACACCACACCACACAAACACACCACACAAACTCACCACATACACACACATGCCACACACACACCACACCACACAAACACACCACACAAACACACACCACACACACACCACATACCACACACACACCCCACAAACACATGCCACACACACACATATACACCACACACACCACACTCTCATCACACACACACACCACACACACATGCATACACATGTATACACACACACGCCACACACACCACACAAACACACACCACACATACCATACACACCACATACACACACATTCCACACACACACACATACACACCACACCACACAAGCACACCACACAAACACACACCATACACACACCACATACACCACATACACACACATGCCACACACACCACACCACACACATACACACTCCACACACACACCACATACATACACACACATACACACACACACATACACACACACACACACACACACACACACACACACACACACGAAGAGGAGAGCTGGGCTAGAATACAAACTAATGAGGTTTAAAAAAATGTGGTATTAACAGCAGACGTACAGCTTGTGGGAATCAAAACCTGGAGGACAGATAACTTCAGCCAATTTTTAAAAATCTCCCATTGAGTAAATAAGAGCACCCACAGCACAGGTGCCATCGTCTCCGTATCCACAACTAACGTGAAGAGGGTTGGAAATCTAATAAATACTATTTTGACATTGAGTGTCTCTGAGAACAAGGCAGTAACCATACTTGTCTGCCAAGTGACAACTCCCTCGACTTACACTTCTTTGGGTCAAACGGTTTTCGGTTTTCTCAAATTCCTAATGTCTCCTAGAACATACCTTCAAATTCTTCAAATAAATCTTGTATTTCCTTCCTGCAAAGAAATCATATATATATATATTTTACTTCAAGGTTTACAAATGGTCATTTTTGCAGTGAGTGGAGGAAGTGGAGTGTGCCACACAGCCTACATACAATTCACATTTTAAGAGCAGATGTTG
The DNA here is from genome assembly GCF_017639785.1 of Mesocricetus auratus. Lineage (NCBI taxonomy): Eukaryota > Metazoa > Chordata > Mammalia > Rodentia > Cricetidae > Mesocricetus > Mesocricetus auratus. Next base: position 13,181 of record NW_024431135.1, read on the forward strand.
ACTCTTCTAGATTTCTTTGTGTGCAGAGGAAGGGCACGTGTGCCCTTGGGCTGACCTCAGAGGTTCAAGTGCGGTGCCCTCCTCTCTCCACCTCCACCTTATTCCTATCAGACAGGTTCTATGACAGGACCTGTAGTTTGCTGGAGGCATGATATTTTCATTTCTTGTCACGTTGAACACCTACCTAATCGACTTCGGGGTGAATGCTTTGAGGCCTTAAAGCTCAATGTACCCAGTATATTCGTTCCACGCATACACCTTACTTGCTGCCGATTTCATGTATGTTTGTTTGTTTATTTAATCTCAGTATATTTTGTTCAGCTGCCGGCCAGCAGGCACCCGCAATCCGCCTGCCTCTGACATACCTCACCCCTCAGTTCTGGGCTTAGGAGATGTGCACGGTCGTGCGTGGCTATTTCTGTGGGTGCTGTGGATCTGAACTCAGGTTCTCCTGTTTGTACGTCAAGCACGCTTGCACCGAGCCCTCTGTTCAGTCGAACTTTTCTAAGTTTATGAATAGGTAAATGATAAAACGTATCACCTGGCCTGTTGCCCTTCTGTTCCAGAGGAAGTAATGTCCTCACCACTGACATCAACGACTTCTTGGTCCGCTGTATTAAAAAGAAAGGAAGAAAATGTTTTGAAATGAAGTGTGCTGTTCTCATTATCCCTCACGGAAAACAGCTGCATTATGGGGTTTCTAGAGCCCACAGCCAGCAACGGTTACTTACACTTTTTAAGTAGTCACCCGTGAAGTCACGCACGTGCATGCATACACACCTCACACGCACACGCACACATGCATGGAACTCTTTACGCTTGAGTCTGGGAACAGTTGGTGCAGGCACATGTACAGGCCTTCCAGAGAGTCACTGTGACCCATGTGCTCCCAGAGAGGCACGTGGATGAGCCTTGCAGGTTTCCTGTGTGGTGAAAATGTCAACTGGGGAAGACTAACGCCACAAAAGCAGCGTGAGGAAACCTCCTGCTGTTGCCAGAAGAGTCCATGCACCTCACCCACTCAGTGCTCCAACCTGCCAAGAGATTTTAGGACGTCTCCTGCGTGGACACAGTCCTACAGGAGCCCATCTGGTTTTTTTTGTTTTTTGTTTTTTTTTACCTGGGAAGATTGCATCCGGGCTCTGGGTGTCATCCGATATGAGATTTGGATCCAGCCTTGTGGGCATGCCGGCACTCCCAGTGGCTTTCCTTACACTGCCTGACATGGCTAGAATCTTCTTGGGCTAGACAGAACTCCTGGAAGCACAGATACCAGGAGGAATTACGAAATGGCAGTGGAAACAGGGACTGGGACTCCACAGGGTGTGGTCAGGTGTCCTGGCACTTGTGGTACAGCAAGGAGAGGGCACCAGTGTTCTGTTCCGTCCCATTTCTGTACCAGAAAGTGGAGCTCCTGGACCCACTACCTCTCAAGATTGGCACGCTATGCGGCTTTCCCAACCTTGGGATGGGAAAAATCTTGGGCACTGCCCCTCCCCTGAAAAACAAGACACCTACTTCTGGAGTCTGGTTGGGAACTCCAACCCACTCAGTCACCAAGTCCCCGTCTCCCAGGTCATGAGGTGTCCCACTCAGCCCTCCCAGTCCCCGGAGCCCTCACGAACGCTCCCTAGCCTCGCCCTCTGGGGCCTTTTCCAGTCCCATCTGGAAGTGGAGCTCCTGACATCACCCCCACAGGTTTGCCTCGGGTCCTGCCTCTTCTGTGATGCCACTGTCCTACCACATGAGCTAAGTAAGGCTCCTCTCTGATCCCTGTCACAACTGGGGAGACACATAACAGAGCTCCCCAAGAGCCAGTCATCCACCCAGGTTCCTCTCCCTTCCTGGGAGCCTCCTCCTCAGAGTGGTCACACCTATCTAGGCCCCACCTCCCAAAGCACATCTCTCATACACGCCCAGGATTAAGTGGCTTCAGTTGGCACTTGTGGGATTTGCACGCAGAAGTTGCTGGTTGCTGAAGGGGCCCAGAGCTGCCCCACCTCCCTCAGACAGGTATTTCTGTCGAGGCAAGTCCCAATGGCTGCATGTAAGGGAGACCCAGACTTCATCTCCTGAGGACTCCAGTTGGACACGGAGAAATACGGGGACGGTCACTACTTCCTCCTCGACACCTCACCGTCACACCCAACTCTCTTCAAACCCACAACCCCCGGGACCCCACCCTCCACTGGCTTTCAGTGTAGGGGAAACTTAGTACTCCGCCATTAGTCATGTGGCACTTTGGGGCGCGTACAGATGAGGTAACAAAAGGGCGGTTTACGGCACCACTAACCACACTCACTAGGCGTGACTAAAGACATATATATATATATACATATACATATAATAATATATATATTATTTATATATGGACGTAGGCGGTGAACTACGTCACTAGCCAGGCCCTCTTTGGGCGTGGCTAGGGGCGTGTACAGAGGAAGGAATAAAAGACTGAGCAGCAGAACCTCTTGCTCTTTTGTGCTTTCAGTTTGGTGGAGAAAGGCTTGACTCATCTGGGCTGCTCGTTTCTCTCTTGTGAGAAATGTCTACGATAAACAGTTACCTATACCCTCACGTGTGCCGTTTATCGTTGCAGCATCACCTTCAGTGTTCTATTTCTTTTCCAGGTGAGAGTGAGTCTTGCCTACTTCACATCGCAGATTAACCTTGACCCTTCTGCCTCGGTATCCCATTCTCGTCCCCAAAGGGCCGGGGATCCTGGCCCGTGACTGAGTCCGCTATCTGGCCACCACTCACCTAGGTGACTACACTTGACTTCACTCGTCTGAGAGGCTGCTTTCCTGCCCCCTCAGACAGAAGCCCCAGCCCCTGGAAGGACTCTAGGAGTAGCAGGAGCTGCACCCTGCAGGCAAGCCTGAGGCGGCCTGCAGGCACTCCCAAAGGTGTGAGGTGAGGCCCGCTCACGAGTCAGTCACCCACTGTCAGTGGCGGGGTCGTGGGAGGACCCAGTCGGTGGTGTAGTCAGGACCCGAGGCTAGGAACAGACAGAAACCCTGGCAGATGTGGAAAGTCCTCACGCCCTGTCCCAGCCCAGTAGCTCTGCCCCGCCCCTCTGCTCTGCCCTCATCAGCGCTTTTCATTCTTGGCTCTGGCGCCTCCTCCCTCCTCTGGCGGGAAATGGCAGCGAGGCTCCCAAAGTCACATCACGGGCCACGCTGGACGGTCTCGCTGTGCGGTCCCCCTGTCCCACGTCGAGAGCGTCCTTCTGCCCCGATGCCGATGCCTCTAACGCACCCCCGGGCCCCGCCACTCCACCGAGAAACGTCCCCCGAATCCACACACAAAAAGTGCCGCCACCCACCTACTCGCCTTGCCCCCGCCAGAGAGCCTCCTGCCTCGCAGAGGTTGGTCTCGCGTGGCTTGGCCCCACCTCCCAATATAGCGCTTTCTGATTGGCTGGCGTAATAGCGCGTGCGCATGGGGTTCCGGCATGGGCGCAGGCGTCAAGGGGCCCAACGCCCCCTGCCCAATCACACTTGCCTTTCCGGTTGAGGGAAGGCGCACGGCTGCATTTCATTGGGCCACGGCCACGGCCAGGAAGGCGGGGCTTCCGGTGTGGCTGTCTCTGATGGGCTGGGACAGGGAGGCGAGCGTGGGACGGAGGCCAGCGGGTCCTCTGGGTTGCTCGAGTGGGGCGATCCTGCACGCATGCGCACAGACAGCTGAGGCGCTCCTCGAGGCCTGGTGGCGGAGCAGAGCGGGAGAAGCCCTAGGCGCAGTCTTTAAGGCCACGGCTGATCCCTCTCACAGACCATGGCCTCTGGTGCTTTTCCCACGCACGAGGACCCGCACCGCCCCCTCTGAGTGGTGCATTCGACTCTCCGTGACTTCAGCAGTTACAGATCGCTGCCTTCTCTGGCACTGCTGATTCCTGTCAGTATCGGGCCTCGCCCTTGGCCATGTTCTCGGGCTGACGAGTTCCAAGAGCCTCTGTGCCATCTTCGGCCTCACCCATGGGAAATGTCCATCATACTGACCACGTCTACGTTTTACGGGACCTTTCCAGTTACTGCCAGCGCATGGGTAAACGAAAGGAGTTGCCATATATCTAAGCTTGCTTCCACCTTTCTGCTGCTAAACGGTCTCTTCCCTTATACCCGCCTTCTTCCCTCCTCTCCCAGCAAGCTGAAACTCCCTCCTGCCACAGCGGCGCCCCGCCCCCGCCCCTTCCCACCATGGCTAAGCCTGTCTCAGGGCAGGAACCTCCTTCCACCGAGGAAGGTGTCATAGACCTCTTATGCTCCTGTTCACAATGTCTCTCACTCTCCTGTTTGTCCTGTCTCTGCTGGTGTTTACACCGTGGTGTTTATTCTCCATGCAGATGCCAGCGCCTCACAGTGAGCTGGCCTGACACAGTGTCTGCTCAGGATGCTCGGAGAGTTTTCAGGTTTTGGACTGACTGGTGCATTCATTTCTCAGACCCACGAGGGGTCTCTCGAGCTTTGTAGCCTAGCACTGTCCATAGATGGTACATTCGCTTCTTGAACCTACAATGTGTTTTTGGGGGGGGGTGTTGTTCCCCTTGGACTCTGACGTCCTGTTCACAAGGCCTTCTTCCTCACTCGTGGAGAAAAAAGCTAACAAAATCATATCTCAGGGCTTTCTAACTTCTGCCATCCGGGAATGTGTTCATGGAAGAGGTCATCTTGACCACGTGGCCTAGCTGTAGGCCCGCCCACTCCCTTGCCCCATCGAATGCAGAGGGACAGTCTAGCCCGATTGTATTGACTTTTTTGCCTTTTATGGTTTTTGTTTATGTCTCTAGTTTCTTCTTTCACTGGCTCGGTTGCTCATGGCTTGGTTGTGGAATGGCGTGCCTTTCCAGGCAGGGCATGGTAGGCCACACATTTCACGCAGAAACCTTGCCTGTTTCATCTGCAGCAGGTCTGCTTTCTTATCGCTGGCAGTTTTAAGCCTACGCTGTATCTTTAAATGTCCTGTCTGTTTGCTGCGACCTGAGAATCAGAGATCACACTCTGGTTCTTCTTACTCTTACCCAGGCCTGTTTAACATATCTATGTCTGCATACACACGTAGCTAGTGTTTAAAAATGTAATCTAACCCTATGCACCTTAAATTCAACTGAGCTAAGTCTCAAACATTTCTAATGTTGTATTTTTGGTTTTTTTTTATTAGTTTAATTTTAAATAGCTTGCTTCACATGTCAATCCCAGTTCCCTTTCCCTCCCCTCCTCCTGCACCTCCTCACCATACCCCCCCCCCAGCCTCCCACCCTATCGACACTTCCTTCCACATAGGGGATATCTAGAGTCTGTCATTTCACTCAGGGCAGGGTCCAGGCACTCCCCTTAGAGTCCAGGCTGAGAGAGCATCCCCCTTTGTGTTATGGACACACGAAGTCCGTTTGTATGCCAGGGATAAGCACTGATCCACTTCCCAGGGCCCCATAGATTGCCCAGGCCTCCTCACTGACTCTTACACTCAGGGGGTCTGGATCAGTCCCATGCTGGCCTCCCAGCTGTGGGTCTGGGGTCCAAGAGCTCCCACTTGTTCAGATCAGCTGTCTCTCCTGGTTTTAAATTGTTATATATGTTTAAATGATGGTAAACATTTAAGGTTATAAAGGTATATTTCAAATTAGCAAAATATTTACTCCGCCCAGTCCTTCCTGTAAGCTGTTTACAAAGGTTAAGCTTCTATTACAAAAGGGGATTTTTCGCTACTTTGAAGCCGTACCTACCAAGAGTCACACAAATTAAATTACGGGAATAAAGACTTACCTAGCCACCTATGTGCTTAAGGCAAGTAACTAAAGACAAATTTAGCTTGCTGAGCTAAACTAAACTAAACAGACAGCCCTCAAATGCTCAGAGATCTCGACAATACGACATTTAAAATGTTTTATTAGAAACCTTTACATAACAGAGACAGGCCAACTGCTGGGCCCACCCCATTTCTTTGAACAAGACTGGTGGACACTGGAGAAACCCCACCCACAAGAGTGGAAACGCTAGCCACTGAGAGACCCTGCCTTTCCCCTCAGCTGCTGCAAAGGACTCTTGGGACCGTGGTAAAGAGGACAGTGGAATCGACTTTCTCCAAGTTGCTTGGGCCCAAGGTAGGAAAGTCTTCCTACAAGCTCCTAATCAACGGGTCTCACTCTCTCAGCAGAAGGCAGGCGTCCGGAAAAGCCTCTGCCCTCAACAACTATGGACGACTCTGGGATGGCTGCCCATACAGCCATCTAACAAGTCTTTCTCATTCTCTAATCATTAATTCAGGTGAAAGTTTATCGTTCTCAAGAACTGCGACGCTTTTGGCGACTGGTAGCTTTGCCAGCCTGAGGCAGCAGCCAAGGTTCCAACTGTCAAAAAACAGATTTCAGGAACAGGTGTTTCAGGGTTTATCTCTGTGAAGATAGGAAAGTGTAGGGTGTATGAGGGTCTGAGTATTCGAGTTATGAAGGTCTGAGGATGGAGAGGTCTAAGAAGGTGGACAAATTAAGATTATGGAGGTCTGAGAATGTAAGCTCTAAAGGTCTGAGAATGAAAGCTCTGAGATGGTAATGTAAGGTGTATGAATGAAAGTTATGAGGGTCTGAGGATAAAAAGGCTTAAGTGATGACAAAATGATTTGAGACATTCAAAAGAATGAAACATGTTGCAGATTTCTCTCTCTTGTTAGGCTACCGTTCATAGTCTTAACATTAATCAATAAAATTCTGATAAGCTACTAACCCAACTCTGTCTGGGGACAAAACAACTTCTTGTGCCACCATATGATAACTGCAAACTCAAAAGGCACTTTTCATTGCCTTACAGATATCTGTCAGTTTTTAAAATGTTAATGCTTTCAGCCAAAACTCTGATACGGTACTAAACAGCAAGCTATACCACTGTACGATAACTGCAAGGTCAAAATTAAGGGGGTTTTCATCATCCTAGAGACATCTGTCGGTTTTAAAGAATGTTATTACTGTCAGCCAAGTGCTCTCTAACATAAATATGCTGCTAATGTGTCTAATACTTATACTCAAGAAAGGATTCTTGCAAGTTCCAGGGTACCGAATTGGACACACCCAAACAGGTCAGATTCACTCCAGATATTATTCAACCTTTGTCTGGTCCCGGGACTCCCTTGCCTCACCTTTGGATCCCGCTCGGGAACCCTTCCCTTGTGTTACAATCCTCCCCTCAAGTAACAGGACCTAAGGAAAAAATTCTTTTTCTGAACTTAACTTTGTCCTCTGCTCTGATAACTTCTTGTGAGGTCTACAGAGGTGCCAGGGTTCCGTACAGCCAGAGCTGCGGTGGAGCAACCAGATACCCCAGGACGGGGCGGCACCCCAGTTTCTCAGGTCCCCCAAAGTTGGGCAACGCCCCCAGGTCAGCAGGTAGTAGTCTTGAGGACTCGACATTCTTATTCCCTAACCTGCCATGCCTAAATCCCCAACTGTTTAATAATAAGAAGAGACCAGATTGTTGGAAGCTCAGCATTATGCACACCTCAGGCCCTGACAATGCGCAGGACACATGCACACTGTGGCATGGCCAGGTCATGGCTACCTTACTTGTTACGGGGCTGCGTAAGGACTCAGCACACACGTGCAAGGGTAACCATTTAAGCGAGCACCTTCACGTGCTCACTCCTTCCCTCTGCCCTCTCCAATTGCGCCCTCTTCCCTTGCACTCTGCCCCCCCTCTTCCCCCCTCGCTCTTCCCCTCTTTAATAATCTCCATGGTTAATGAATCTCTTGGTTCGTGTTCCATCGCGTGCCTGTAAGTTCCATCGCGATTGAAATTTAACCAAAAGAACAACACCCCTAGCGACATACTTCCTTCCTTCAGCAAGGCCTCATCTTCTTAGCCTCTCCCAACAGCCACTGTTCAATTTCAGAGTGGACGAAACAAAAGACAGGCAGGAGACCAAATTCCGACCTCAAAAGTTAAGCCTGTGTTCATCAGCACGGAGAGGGGCTGCAGCTTTTCGGGATCTAAAGTCTACCAAGGGGAGGGAGGTGGTCACGGCCCTTACAGGAGTGGGCAAGGGGCTTGGATATGCGCAAGTTGATGCAGCTCTCAGGGGTACATGCAGATTAAGATATTCTTGAGAAATCTATGATCTCCTCTTCCTGGGATTGTTTTCCCAAACAAGGCTGTCTGCCTTGAGAAACTGCCTGGAGGTACAGACGTGACTGGCCCATAGCAGTGCGGCAATGGCCGCAAGACAGTCTCCGGAGACATGCTTTTCTACAACCAGGGCACTCTAGCATCCAAGCATGAGGGACCAAGTGTTCCAGTACCTGATGCTATGGGGCACATCTACAAGCCAGCACACAGGTGAAGCTCTGGTGGAAACCCTTCCTCAACTGCCACATGTTAAAAACATTGGAATTCCCCAGGACTGAGGTAGTTGCTCTGAACTGAACCCACCCCCACCAAAAGGTGGGGCCCAGAGGAGGTGGAGTAACTGAATTTTAACCCAGCAACCTACCTTTACTGCCATGTACATGCTCCTCTGCTTGTACTTCCTGCTTGCTTGCCTCTGGTCTCCCACCAAATAAGAGGCTACTGAACCTGACTGAAGCTGAGGGCCAATGCCATTAGGGAGGGATCCTGGTGTCCTGTCCACCAGAGAAATAAATTCTCCTCTCCCCCACTGAAAACTGCTTGGCGACTCGGTTTTCCAGAAACTCCCACAGCAAAGCAGGCAAAAGTGTTTGAGACAGACCCGTCATTTGCGTATGCCCATGGGTGGGTGGTGGGGGCTGTAGGTACTTGTCTGATTCATCATGCCTGCAATGTGTGGTATGAGAGCCTCACTCTTTTCTCTTCTAACAATCAGGTTTAATGGCTCTGTGTCTGCTTCCTCCTGACCCCTCCTTCCACAGAGTCCCTTTTCTTTGTTGTTCCTTTGATAGACTAGCATGCTTTCGGGAAAGCTTCCTGGGAACCCTGAAATGCTTAAACACCCAGTCCTTGTTAATTCTGCATTCCCCTCTGTTCTCCATGTGTTTTCTTTCACTCTTCCCAGTTTGGACCAGACTGGAGTGTCGCTGCAATGATAAACGGCATGCTTGTTGAAGGTATAGGTAACTGTTTAAATTGTGGAAATCAAAAGAGAAAACGGGGAACCCAGATGAGTCATGTCTTTCGTTACTGAACCGGAAGCTGAAATGAGGGCGAGAGGCTCTGTTGCTTGGTCTTTTATTCCTTCTTCCGTACATGCCTATAGCCAAGCACAAAAGTGGGCCTGGCTAGTGGAATAGTTCACCGCACTGTCTCTAGTCATGCCCAATGTGGGTGTGGTTGGCGGCGCGATTCGACCCTTTCGTTACAAACTTATACACAGAAGAACATTCCCCATTGATGGGAGAAGCCCTTCTGTGTACGTGTTGATAAATAAAGCACTGTTGGCCAACAGGGAAGAAAGATGGGTGGGACTAGGAGTCGAGGAGGATTCTGGGAAATGTAGTCAAGAAAAGGGAGTCACCAGGTTTTCCCGGTGAAAAGAGGATGAGTCAGGATGCAGCCTGTCCACCATGCACATGCATGCATGAAGCAGGGACCAGCAGGCAACACGTACTAGTCTTTGGGCAGGCTTTGTACGGTATATCTCCCCGCCTGGTCCCTCATGCTGAGGTCTGGTTCATAGCTGCAATTTGCCTTCAGCTGCATTAGGGCCGTGGAAGTCAAAATGAGATGCACCTCCGTAGTCTCAGACATTTTGTTTCTCCTTCCCGAGTCTGTGGGGCTATTTGGAGAAGCTTAGGAAGCGTGGCCTCGTGGAAGGAGATGTGTCACTGGAGGTGGGCTTTGAGCGTTTAAAGCAGCGTTTCTGAACCTTCTCAACCTTCCTAATGCTGCAGCCCTTCAATACAGTTCCTCATGTTGTGGTGACACCTAACCATAAAACTGTTTTCATTGCTACTTCATAGCAATGTTGTGTTGTTACTGTTGTGAATCTTAATGTAAATATCTGTGTTTTCTGATTGCCTTAGGCAGCCCCTGTGAGAGGGTCTTTAGACACCCCTGCCCAGGGGCCAAGGTCCAGAGGTTGTGAACCACTGGTTTAAAGACTCTCCACAGGTGCCATTTTGAGAGTGATCTCTGCGGCGCAGGTACCAACATTGATGACTGGAGGGACTCTGGCCCAGCTTGTGCGTGGTATGGCTCTGGCAGGTCTTGCCCCGTCTCTCCCACTCCCAATGCCTTTCTAAAGACTGTTGGATTGCATTCCCAAAGACTGCCACCAAGGTCTATTTCCTTATTTGACCATCCATTTCCTCCTCCTGAAGCTAACTACCAAGGTCCAGTTATCAGAAGCTCACTTTGACTCACCTAATTAACATGCCCAATTAAAATTAACACCTCACCCTAACACGAGGTTTCCCCCTTTACCTTTATAATCCACCATTTCTTCTGCGCTACATCGGTCTCCCTCTGTCCAGAGGCTGTTCTTTTTCCGTCTGGAAGAAACACCCCTTCCCCTTCTCCCTTGTCCCTATCTCCTTTACCACTGCATCCTAGCCCATTCTAGCACAGGCCTCCCGTTCTCCTCCTCTTAGCAATTACACCTGTAGGGTCATCTGCTGCTGTTCTTCTACCCGAGTCAGAAAGCAGCCACTTTAACTTTTCTTCTGAGACTAATAAGGGATCGCTCTGTGAAAATAAGTGTTTGGGGGGGCTTATGCCTAATCCAGGGTATGGGGGTCTCCTTCAACAGTACCATGTCTCACCTATGTCCCTGCCACGCCTGCCACCCCTGCCTCTCTTTTGCTGAAACTTCTGTATGCTCCTAGGCTCTCTGCAGTGACTTATAGCACAGTAGTTCCAGAGAGGATGGCCACCTCCACCATCCTTCTTGGTCCTCTAAGCTCATACCGTCTACCTTCCCTCCTGAACCACCGCATAAAGCCCTACCACTTCAGTCTCTGGCACAATGGACTCCTCAGAAGCTAAGCCTGATGCCAAGAGAGGTTTTCTGTCTGTTTCTTGGCTTGATCTCTGTCTTAGGTTTTATTGCTTCAAAGAGACCCAGCAACTCCTATAAAGGAAATCACTTAATTGGAACTGGTTTACCATTTCAGAGGTTTGGCTCATTATGATCATGGCAGGGAGCATGGCAACTTGCAGGCAGACGTGGTGCTGGAGGAGCAGCTGACAGTTCTACCTCTGGATCTGCACGTAGCAGGAAAAGAGACAGACACCGGTCCTGGCTTGAGCTTTTGAAACACCAACGCCCATAGTCAGAGACACACTTTTTCCAACAAGGCCACACCTATTACATGCCACTCTCCAGGCGTTCAAATATATGAGCCTATGGTGGCCAATCTTGTCCAAACCACCACAATCTGCATCCATGGCTAACTTCATATTCAAAGTTGTAATCTGAAGAGAACAGTCTAGATAAAGTTTCTGCCTCCAAATGATAGTGATGAACAGTGTGATATTCCATCACAATATGAAGAAAGTGCTTCCAAAGCACAACAGACTTGCCCTCGCCAACACTAATGATGGAGGATGATGAAATGGCAACTAAAATATTCCAAGGGGAAATGGACAGTGACGTAGACCGATGTGGTCTTAACAGTATTTCTTTCTCCCGAGACGGCAGACAAGTCACTTAGCACATCTTATCTCTACGCAATTCAGGATCAATCATTGTCTGTTAAATTGGGTTGAGTTTTTTTTTTGACAATTCCTGACATGTTCTGATTACTCTGATCCAACCTGCTTTTATCTCCCTGTGAATCCCGTAAGCTCCAAAGCGCCCTGCAAATTCGATTCCCACTTTCATGACCTTTTGTGCTCTGACCCACTGAGTTTTCCTTTCTCACATGTGTGTATTGTGTATTTAATGCATGGATGCCTGATATGCATGCAGTGGCTAAAGCAGGACCTCGCTTGGCATCTCTATAGCTTTGCCATTTATTACCTTGAAAGGTCGTTCAAATGAACCAAAAGCCAGATGTTTCGTCTAGGCTGCCTGGTCACTGTCCTATTGGGATTTACCCTGTCTCCCACTCTAGAGTTACAGGCACATGCGGCCATGTCTGTATTTCTACAAAGGTTCTGGGGCTTTGAACTCAGGGCCTCATACTCACAGAGCAAGTGTTCTTTTTTTGTTGTTGTTGTTTTTACTTATTATTTTAATGATCCACCTGAGGCCACACGACGGCCCTATGTACAGACATGAGGAGCTTTATTTCTTGGTCTCTTCCTCCTTGGGCAGGCAGTCTTGATGATCTTCTCCTTCTTGGCCTGGAGCGCTCTCCTGTGCTTCGTGCTTCCCTTGGTCTTAGACTGCAAGCCTCAGCCTGGTCAGCCAGGAGCTTCTTGCGGGCCTTGTCTGCCTTCAGCTTGTGGATGTGCTCCATGAGAATCACTTGTTTTAAACATTCACTGACCTTCAGGTATAGGCTGTGGTACATATGGCAGTCAATCTTCTTGGATTCACGGTATCTCCTGAGAAGTCGACGCAGGATCCCGCATCCTTCGCATCCAGGAGCACCTTCTCGGGCATTCTGGCATTGGTATGCCCTTCCACTTGCCTATGCCCATATGCCTGCCCTTCCTGCGAGGCAAGAGTGTTTTCCGGCACCGGGCCGGAATGGACAGTCACGGAGAGCGAATGATCAGCCCATCTTTTAATCAGCTTTCGTATCTGCTGACAGGGGAGTTGGCGGTGGCGTGGTCTCATTGGGGTCCGCCAGACCTTCTTTACCACAGCGGAGGATGCTAGAGAGCAGCCTCTGCTGTAGCTAGCCCATCTCATGGCTGCGGACGCAGTTGCGAAAGGCCAGAGCAAGTGGTCTTAACTACTGAGATATTACACCAAAGCCACGACTGAGTTTATCCAGCCCCATCCATTGGACCACAGGTTCAGAACTGTCCATTGGAGCCTGCTGGGCTAGCCAACACCAATGTAACTGAAGACAATGACTCTGCTTATTTTATGAATACTCCACAAGTGTTTGTGTTCCTGCCATGAACAGACTGCCTTTTGTTTGCTCTTTCAGGATAATACACTCAATGAGGATGATATATATATATATATATAGTACCATCAGAGAATTACATAGACAACTATTCCGTGGCTCTCTGCTTTGTCCCACCCAGGATATCAGTGCACAAGAATAGTGAACCCGATCCAGGAAATTCATACATTATCTTCAATACAAGATGGAGTTTTTCCTATCACATTGAACACAGCTGTCTATAACAGGAGCAACTCCTTGAGACATTTATATCCAAACAGCCAGAACATTCATTGGGTGTAAACACATTTTATTCTGCTTAATCAAACCCAACTATAATTTGGCACCTACATAAAAAGACAAATTCATCCACCACTCAGAAACACAGTTGAATTTAGTTAACCTATGAGGATATATTATCAAAAGAAACATATTGCATAGTAAAATCAAGCAGAGTACAGAAGAATGCCTTTAATCACCATCTCATTTTTGTACTTCTCATTTAAAATCTGATTAATACAATTTATGAGCAGTCATGCACCATCTAAGGCGATCCTGCCTTTGAGGATGAAATGAATAGTAGAAATTAAGATCCCCCTTTCCATTTTGGCAATACTTTTCAAGGTCTGCCTGAGGACACAGGGCTGGGTTTTCCTAGCTGCTTCTTCATTTTGCCTCCAACAATACGCTGTTTCCACCTAGGTTTGTGTGGCCATGAGCACAAGCTCATCCTGACATAGGAAGGGAAGAACTCACCACCCCCATGAACAGGGACCTCTAAGTCAAGGGAAAGGAGCCTGAAGGATGGGGAGAGATGGGAAGGAAAGAGAAGGTACAAACAAGTATTCAAGTGTGAGTGTGGGAATGATCACAAGTTTTCACAGTGAAATCTATTAATTGGTATATTTTATATAATTAGTTTTGAAAGAGGTCAAAACAAAGGAAAGGAATGAGAAAAGAAAGATAAAGGAAAAAAACCTCATCTATAATTAACTCTGGTTGGAAACAAAATATACAGTACAGTCAGGAATGTAATTCAGTGGTACAACGGTTGCCTAGCTACTCTGACTGACACTCTGGGTTGATTCCTCAGCACTGCAGGAATAGGGAGAAACACAAGTGCATAACAGTTCCAAAATGCCTGAATAAGTCAGATTTTAAAATGTCACTGGAAAGCCCCGAGAACAGAATAGACCAAACAGGAGAAGAGATGCCAGAGCTTGTGCACAAGTTCTTTGGAATACTACATGCAGACAGCAATAAAGGAAAACACACAAACATGGAAGGCAGTGACAGGATCTCTGGAATTCCAATAGGGTCAAGTGCCTGATCATGGGAAACCCAAAGGAGAGGTGCTAGCTGAGGATGGAAAACCTACCCAATGACAGGGTGACTGACGGCTGGAGATACAGGTTTGCAGTAGAGTGATCCTCTAGAATGAGCAAAACTGTGGGTACGGAAGAAAAAACTGGCACATTGATGTAATAGCAGACAATATCTAAAATCTTGGCCACTACATGCTTAAGAGGGAACCCCCATAAGTCAGGATTCTTCTAGGTGAATAGAATCAAAAGAAAATGTACACATGCACACACACACACACACACACACACAAGTACATGCATTGGGTGGAATTTATTGGATGCCTTACCCAGTTGGTGGTCCATGCTTGAGAACCTCGCATAAGTCAGGATTCTCTGGGTGAATAGAATCAAAAGAAAAATGAACATGTGTACAAACACACACACACACACACACACACACACACACCACATCTCCCCCACAACAATTTGGGGTGGGTGGAATTCATTGGATGCCTTACCCAGTTGGGTAAGTGGTTCAAAATGACTTTCTGCATGCTGGAGAGTGGGATAATTCATATTAGCTAAACTGACAAGCTGGAAGCCTCTGCTCAAGGAGGATAAGTAATGCAGCCCCAATCCAGGCCTGGAAGCTCCCTGGTGTGCATCTGCTGGGCATCTCCAGTGGACGTCTCTGGATTCTGTTGGCCATGAGTGATGATGACAGTGCTACACACACTGCTTCAGGAAGGATGGGACTAGGCTTCCCAGTCAGGCTTTCTCTTCCTTTTCTTTAATTCTGCCTGGGCTCCCAGACTACTTTATGGAGAATCCACACCCAGGGAGGGACATTCCCCTCTTACTCTCCTGTAAATCAGTCCTCTCTGAAAATGATGCTGGAACAGGCACACCAGAAGTGAACTTCCCTAATCTTACCATAGGCATCTCTCAATCCAGCCAAGTTGACAACCCAGACTAACCAAGACACATGTCCTTCTAGTTAGAGGAGACATCTACAAGCTCAATGAAGTATCCCGGGTGACCATCAGCACATGACAGCATGAAGATTAATGCTATGTCATATCCATTCACTCAAGAGACAAGAAAAGGAAAGCCTGTTCTCCACAGGCAAATGAATGAAATAGGACATTACACCATGTAAGAGAAATATGCCAAGTCGAACATGTTCTCTTTCATGTAATACATGGAAAACAAAAACAAAATCAAAGAAACAACAACAACAACAGCAAAAAATCCTGAAAATGAAAACCATGGGCCAGAAAGTAGGACCATTTTACACTGTGAAGAGATCTGTGAGATGTAACATCTCAGAGTAGGGGAGAAGGTGTAAGCGTGGTGAGACTGTACATCATCTGTGCACATATGTACAACAGAGGAAATGGTACCATGAATGTCGCCCATTTGTAACACTAATGTTAGTGACTATAAAACTAAAGATGGGCAAAGGCAACGGCTCAGTAGGTAAAGTGTTTGCCGTGCAAACATGAGGACCTGAGTTCAGATCACTAGCACCTATGGAAAACCTTGGCACAGCAATATTCTTAAACCCCAGGGCTAGCAAGTCTGGGGTGGAGGACAGACAAATGGATCCATCCCCAAAGCTCTCCGGCCACTCAGCCTGACCAAATCAGTGAGTCCCATGTTCACTGAGGGGCTGTGTCTTAAAAGATAAGGTAAATCTGCAGCCATTAAGATGATCAGGTAGTTCCCTTTCCTCACGGGGTCCTGGTGTGCAATGGTTGCTAGCTCCTTTGGAGTGTATTTACCCTCTGGCCTCTATGGGCTACCCTAAGGGACCTTGGAGACAATTTGCTGATGGCTTTTGAAGTCTCTGATCTGAATGTTGCCCCCAGTCTAGGCTCCAGACAGGTATTCGTGGTGCCTTAGGAAAGTCTCGGGTCACCATGGCCAGGGTTCTCATTGTCTAGGCCATCACATCCACCTGACTCACGATTCAGAATAAGGAACATCTGATGGGAGGCCCTATGTAAAACCAAGTTCAAGCTCTCTGGCTGCCAGAGGGCAGGTGATGTTATTGGGTCCCTCCTTCCCACCTTCTTGCCCTGTTCCTCCTCACTGAGTTCTTTTTCACTTCCCTCTCCCTCCCCCCCTCTCTCTGTCTCTGTCTCTGTCTCTCTGTCTCTCCCTCCCTCTCTGCCTCTGTCTGTCTCTCTCTCTCTCTCTCTCTCTCTCTCTCTCTCTCTCTCTCTCTCTCTCATCTTTCTCTATATGTACATCTCAAAGTGATGGGGGTTCACTAAGTTGAATACAGGTAGATCTGAACACATGGTTGTTGAAAAGAGGCTCTTCCCTGATGACTGTGGGGTCAAATGTATCACCAATCTTGGCCCCCGGGACACTGGCGGGCATTGTGCTGCTGAGGTGTTCTACTGTGGTGCTCTCATCTACCCTAGTAAATCATGTTCAGTAATAAATCTCACATCCTGTCTGGAAAAGAACGGGGTGAGAGAAGATACCCAGTATCAACCCTTGTCCTACACATACACACACGCACACACACATACAAACACACACGCACACTCACAGGCACACACACACGCAGAGTGTAATATTTTTGTAAAATCCATCAGGCTGATACCACTTCCAAGGACAATTATAAAGAAATCACCAGGAAAACGGGGGACAAAGCATGGTAGCAGGGCCACATGAAAGGGAAGCACAGGGAAATGTGATCATCATTTTTCTCTTCACTGCCAGAAGGGTCTTGTTTTCCACAATAGGCGCTTTCCTGCAATCTGCACAAAGAACAAGTTTATCTCACAAACTCCAGGTAAAAGGTGAAACAATTTTAAGTATGCTGATCAGGGCTGGAAAGATGACTCATCCCTCGAGAGCTCCTGCTCTTGTTCCAGAAGACGCCAGTTCAGCTAGCCACCACCCACCTTGGGTAGCTCACAACCAGCTGTAACTCAAGCCCCACTCTGTGTGTGCATCTATGTACGTGTGTCTGTGTGCATGCTCACGTGGGACAGAGTGTAAAGTGAATAAAAAAAACCAAGTGACAGATGTTGGGGTTCAAGCTTCAAGCTGAGACTCAGAAAAGCAAAGCAGCCGGTCAATAGATCTTACTCTACTTCAGGCCAAAAGGGCTGTCCTGTCCTCAGCTTGGCTGGAGAGTAAAACTCTCCTGAGACCCTTTGTTTCTTCCTTTTATACCTCGTACTGCGGGGATTAAAGATGTACAGTACCATTGCCTGGTTCTGTGGCTCCCGGATAGCTTTGCTTTCTGTACACTCAGGCAAGCTTTAATAAATCGTTAGTAATATATCACCACAACAGGGTGCACACATAAGTCAGCTACAGGCCTTGGGAGTCAGTTCTGATGTTGTGGGACCTGGAGATTGGAAATGAGCCCCTCTTCCAGCCTTCATGGGTACCAACACACCCTTGGAACATGCTCACAAAGACTCAACAAGTACACACCCATGAAAATAAAGGTCAGATAGTATCTGAACAGATTCTAAGGATTCATCAAAAAAAAATCCAGCACTTGAGAAAAGTAAAAGAATGACTCAAGAGTTAGACAAACACACGCATACAAGTAGAAGGACTTGATGAAAATTAAACTCTCAAGATAATTCGAGAAAATGCTCCTGGGAACAGCCATCGTTAAATTCTCAAACTGTAAACGCTGATGCTGATATTCATCGATAAATGTTGTCGGCCAAAGGAAAGAGCAGGTCCCTTTCAACCAGTGTTGAATACAGCCTGGAAACGAGTCTGAATGTCTTTGGGAAATGCCACAGCCTCACAGCAAGCTCAAACCCAGGACCTTACGATCTGTCTCTGCTGTGGGAATCGTGTTAACAATTTAGCACATCTTGAGCACAACAACATGAGTTGTGCTCAGTAAGTCTGAGTGAACATGTTGGGTTGGTTTTCTGTAACGGCCCATTTGCAGTGGCATCGGCCCTGTGACCTCATGAATAACGAAAACATGCACAGGTTAATGAATGCCATCGTTATTTATTTCTTCCTGAAATAAGTAAGGTAACATTCACTTTGGGGGAGAGACGGGAAACCAAAGAAGCCTATCGTAAAATCAAATGACAGTATTTTCTTCCAAATTTTTAAGTGCCACTGGTGGGGAGAATGTATCTCCTTTGCTGTCAGGGGATGGAGGATCCACACTTAACTGCTGCTACTCTAAGAACAGTCTGGAGTTCAGCCAATGGTTAACAGAGTCCCAGTCTTACTTCTAACAAACCAAGTAAAGAGAAAGGAGCTAGCTGCACTGACTACTACGAGCATCCTATTAGCAAGGCCCATGCTCCCTGTGCGTCCTCTTCCTGAGCCTCAGATGGTTTCTTCAGGGCAGTCAACGACCAGGGATTGAAGGTACGTTTCAACGACAGACACATCTTGCTCTTGCTGTTTGAAAATGGAGAGTTGGGGAATCATTATTTCATCTCTGCCCGTAGGAAGCCATTCCGCGAGGCACACAGCATGACAGACACATGGCTTACAGTTTCCATGATAACTCTTTCCTGAGCCTTGGAGATTTCTTTCTTCACTTCACTTCGTTCACCACCAACAAAAGCTTTGCGATGTTCATGCAAGTCCTTGGCTTTCTGAAACAAACCAACAAAAACAAACAAACAAAACTCTACTTGAGCCTGAAGACCTGGCTTGACACCTCACCCCGTTTAATTTTAAAAGGACCAACTCTGCATATCCAACGGACGTTTGTTCTGAGTTCAAAGTTAAGAAAGAACAGTGGTGACTTTGTGCAATCCTAAATGGCAACCCCACAAAAAGTTCCAGGGGCACATTTTAAGGCAGAATCATTGTGGGACAGAACAGTTAAGGCACTCATCTCAGAAAATGGGTAGAGGATCAGTTAAAAGGTCACAGGGAGCACACATGGAGAACGAGGCACAGGCCCCCGTTGGAGACAGGCCCTACCCCCCAACTCCCCACTCCCCCACCCCTGCCACCAAGGTATCTCAGAGGGAGGAGCCATTCCACATGTCCGTGGAATGTGATTTTCATAGAGGAAGACACAGTATGCAATCCCACAACCCAACCCTTCAATCTAAGAAAAGCTTCAGTGAGGATTCAAACCCCTATGATCCCTCAAAGAACCCAGCATTGGTGGATACAGAGGAGAAAGAAACTGTGTCGCCCTCTGTCCAAACATTGCAAAACGCCTGTCAGGTCTCTGCCCCATTCCCAGGGCCCAGAACATCTTAGGAACCGACAACATGCATACCAGCTGGAAATGAGTATGGAAGGGGAACGTGCTGAGCACTCTCGGCTGAAAAGGACACAAATGGTGAAGCCAAGCAGTAAAAACATAGGGTCTCCTTGGGGAAGGCAAGACACGGGAAGCGTTCTGGGCAAAGAACAGAAGCAGAGCATGAACAAGGAATGGGAGTCGCTTCATGGGAAGCTGGTGCACTGGGAGGAGGGAAGCAAGCAGCTGGTGAAGCCTCCAAGAGGGAGAGTGTGTGTGTGTGTGTGTGTGTGTGTAGAGGGGGGATGGGAGCGGCAGTTGCTCAGAGGACACAGGGAACAGAGAGAATTGAGAAGGAAGGCCACCGGGAAATCTGGAAGAGGGAAACTCCATGTTTGAGGACACCAGTCCCTCAGAGGCAGAGCCCAGGACTAGGAAAGGAGGGAAGCCTGGGATGGAGAGGCAGAGGGCGATCTAGAGAGTGGGAGAGGCAGAAGGGCACAGGGCAGAAGGGCAGGGATCATCTGGGAAGCCAGAGAGGTCCAGGCACAAGGCTCCTTCTGTGGTGCTGCTCACACTGAGCACTCAGTCGGAAGCAAGCCTTTCTGGTCGGTTCTTTCAACCAGCTCCCAAGCAGTATTTATCTGCATTCAAGCTGCATGTCCCCTTTTCTTAAGCTCTTCCTAAAGGACTGGATGTATGCAGAGGGCTCCCGGGGTCTTGAAAATTCAGTTTTACTTTTCTGTGTGCATGGCTGTGTGCAGGAGGGTGTGCATGGATGTGTGCTTGAGTGTGGAGACCAGAGGTCATTAAAATAACTCAAGGTCATGTCCTTCACGTGTACGTGTTGGCATACCTACATGTGTGCTAGGGTGTCCGTGTACCGTCCTGAACCGCTCACCACATTACTTTTTGAGGCAGTGTGTCTCACTAAACACAGAGTTTTCCAATTTGGCTGGAATGGTGGTCCCACAAGCCCCAGGGATCCTTTATGTCTCTAGCCTCACTTCTCTGGGGCCATAGGGGAATGGCGCCATGCCTGGACTACACATGGCTGCTAGGGATATTCGCTAGGGTACTATCTGGTGAACTCATGCTTGCTCAGCAAAAACAGACCTAGCTTCTCGCCGGCACCCTGAAAACACTTAGTTTACTATGACACACTGAGCACTTTAGTTAAGGCATCTGAATCAGATCTGAGGAGAGATATTTCATAATCTATTTTAATGAGCATCAAAAAGAATTCCCATTGAAGGGCTGCTTCAACTCCTGGGTATGTAGGTGTCACTTAGCACCAGGAGCTTCAGTAACAGTACAATTGCCAGATCCAAGCCCTCAATTCAAAGAGGGTTAATCCTCTACCAGCTTTTTCATTCCCTACATCAGCAGGGGAGCTGCTGAAATGCATGGCCACCAATAAATAATCAAGTACAATGCTAATGTCAGAAGTCTGCAAAAACACTGAACCTGAAAGAAAATTAAAAGTGCCCTTGTCCTTTTACTTATTTCGCTGGCCTGTCCAATCAAAACAAGTCAAAGAACACCAGAAGTATCCCAGACTTGGTGATTTCCATTGAAATCAGATAGAGGTCAATAACTCATCACTGCGATGCAGTGTGCTCCTTTCTAAGCAGATTTCCAGTCATCGGCTTCCGTGCTAGAACACTGTCCCCAACCCTGTCATCAGCTTCCCAAGCTAAACAAACCATAGCATTTCTCCTATGTGTGGGAAAATATTCCAAGGAGAGTGTGATCACAGTTTTCAAAACTAATTGCTTCTCCCACAAACTGAGAAAGGGCCAATCTGTCTTCTGCTTTTATAGACACATGGTGTGACATGAGGGTGTGTTCTGTCAACGAGTGCACTCTACCAGACCTTCAAAAATGCATTGCATAGATCTTTAGCGTTTTCAATCTTGGTTTCATGATCCTCTATAGCTTTCTGTAAGATCTTCATCTGTTGCTGAGCTATACGCTGAAATAGAGGAAATCAATGAAAAAATGTCAGTAAAAATGAACATCCAGCCCTGCTTACAGGAACTGATCCCTTGACGCTTTGTGTTGTGACACTCGTGATGAACAAGATTGAAGAAATGGCCTTCAATGCCAAAAGCAACGTACCATGGTCTGACCAGTCACAGATTGCGATAGTCTTGTCAGGCCTGTGCAAAAATCCTATGAAATAATTATTTTGAAATTGTCAATAAGACCCACCTAATAATCTGTGGCTCCTCACCTTACCAAAATTAAGTACAAAGAATTCCTTTGTTTACATAAAATATTTTTATTTATTTATTTGGTTTTACGAGACAGGGTTTCTCTGTATTGTTTTGGAGGCTGTCGGACCAGCCGGCCTCGAACTCACAAAGACCCGCCTGTCTCTGTCTCCCGAGTGCTGGGATTCAAGGCGTGTGCCACCACTGCCTGGCCATAACATATTTTTTAATATGATGAGGACACATTAGCTTCCAAGGAAGCCCTTCTTTCCAAAAAGGAAGAATAGAAAGAGGTTTGACCTAATCATCCTCACCAATCAGTCATTCCCCAGATTGAGACATTCCATCAACTACATTACCACCCAAATAAGAAGGGCCTCGAAGACAAATGGCAAACACACATCAGCTCACGAGGTCAAACATTCCATAGCAACATGTAAAAAATGAAACCACTCAATACACAAAATCTAGAAAGGTATGGATTCTTCACAGGTCTGCTTTGACTCCTAGGAAACTGAGGCAGGGAGGTTAATTATGCCCCCGGGCTTTCACAGGTGTCAGGACTGTGGCTGCATCCCCATCAGTGGCGTTCAGAGGACATGCTCCTGGCCGCCAGACTGAAAGCTGCCTCCATGTCCCCCCTGATCCCAGGCGCTGCTTCCCCACCTTTGGAAGGCAGGGCCTTTGGCAGTATGGTTCTGTCCTCCATCAGGATGAAAGATCCCTCAAAGACAGCGCTGCTCGGCGTCCACGAACGCCAAGCCTCCACCTGCTCCGGCACAGCCACACTGACTGCTCTCCCTCTGCCTCCCTGACCACTGTGTCAGAAGGCTACCCGGGACCCCACCCCACTTCCACCCCGTCTGTCCTGTACTGTTTTGCAGCTGCACTGTGTGGATCACAAAGGGCTCCCTCTGAGCATACAAGCCCATACCTTCTCCTGCACTCTTCAGGCAGTGTCCACTCAGCCTCACTCCTATGCTGGCTCCTAACCCATGAACACACCTCCCCTCACAGAAAAAGAAGCAAGCCAGAGAGGACGGCCAGCCCCTCCAGGCCACATCCACCACCCTCCTCGTCTCCCTCATGCTCCTGTCCTGTCCTGTCCTGTCCCTCGAGACCTGCTGCACTGAAGCCCTGCCACTTTGGGAAGGGGCACAGCGGATCTATTCCAAGCCAAGAGCAACACTCACGTTGAGGTGGTCTTCTTGCTCCCTTGCTCTCCCCACCTCGTCCAGCCACTTGTGATACAGGGACTCAAATATCTGTGAGTGCATGGAGTGAAGTTCCTGCCTGTAAAACACAGTATCAATTCCTGAGCTTTGTCACACCGCGTGAGGCCAAGGCAATAACACACACACTCATCCTTTTGAAACAAGAGCCAGGAGCAAAAGAGAAAGGGGATTTAAGCGACTCTTGAGAGGCAGGAGAAATGTGATCCCAACCCTGAAGAATTTTGCTTTAATTAGCTACCAGTGATGTCATTTCACGTGTCTTCCCTCTCAAACACCTAGGATGCTCTGATGCACACCATTCCCAAGATTGCATTTCTGACTTAAAACTAGACTCATCTTCGCTTCCCTAATGGAGTAACCTATAGATTCTGAGAGTCAAAGCCCATATTGTGAAGGCAACATACCCTTCATCCTATGTCACTTACAGACAAGAAGAACGCATAGGATCCTTTCCCCACACGGGCACAACAATTTACCAAAAGGAGCAGGGGTGGTATCTCCTAATAGGTACCGTTTTCTAGACCCTAGAAGACTGTCCTTCCCTACAGAAAGTTATCTGCCTTGCTACTTGATAGGGGAGAGATTGTTCTCTTGCCCACCTGGCAGCTAACACATCTCAGCTATGTAAAAGGGGGATGCTGCCAGCTATGAGCATGGCTAGCTCACAGAGACAATACATTGCTACATAGGTCCCATTAGCAATTCCACTCTGTGCAGGGTCACCATGGCAGGCAGGAGTGACTGTGCAAGGAAGAGGAAAAGTTGTACGGGTCTAATTTTACAGAGGGTCGGAACTCTACCTTGACTTCTGTTGGGTTCTGAAAATACTCTGCAGGTTTTTGTTCAGGCTTCGGAAAGAGGCATTTATGTCCTTTTCAAACTGCTTCCTCTTTGCCAGAAGGGACTGGATAATGCTACCTTATACGAGAAAGGAAATGGTATCACGTTAACCAATTATCCGGAGGAAGAGGCACGTTTTCATCCCTGACACATCTCCTACAGAGCAGTAAGAGTATCTATAGATCCTCTGTCCATTTTGCTCTTCGCTGTATTTTTTTTTAATTATAGACCAGGTCACGAGTAGCCCAGGCTGGTCTCAAACCTGAGAGGCAAGTGAGGGTGACCTCCAGTTCCCGATTCTCCTCCCTCCACTTCCTAAGTGCTAGGCATACAGGCATGGGGGCATCGTGCTTTGACGAGTGACCGCCACTGACAAACCATTTTCTGGATACCTGAGAGCCTAAGCAGCAGCTCCTCTGTATCAGGAAGCGCAATGCTGTCAGAAGTCAGACACCCTGGCTTGTATGAATTGACTCTATACGCTGCCTAAGAATTGACGATGCCTCTCTAGTAATGCTCTTTGAGGACCGCCTACACAAGTGAATAAAAGCTGCCTCAGCTTGGAGGGTGGAGTGTGGTTACACTGACTTGGTTACCGTTGAAGACAGAGAGCGAGCTCGTGTGGCATGCATGATGTTTGCATGCTATCACACACACACACACACTTTTGTTCCACGGCCACAGCGTGGCTGCCTTTGACATTCCCTGACAGGCTCAGAGATTCACATTTGGCCCTCAGGCTGTATTCCATGCCCTCTTTGGCAGGGCTTCCTGGAGGAGAGCGACTTCAGAAACCCAGAAAAATGACTTGATTCAGAATGTGAAAAACAGTTGTTGAAATGTGACATACCACTGGTGCAGTAAGATAAAAAGCAGAGATTTATGTGCTTGCCATCATCTCTAGTAACACTCTTCAGCAATCAATGCAGGAAGCAGGAAACACTCCCCACTGACTCAGTGAAAGCTACCCCAGCACCCTGTTCAGAGCAGCTAGCTAAGGTCAAGCTAGTGGTACCCACCACCGCCACCCCCACACCCTCACACCCCAGGAGGACAAATGGCAATATACCCTTCCACAAAAAACAAGAGCAAAAAGGAAAACGAAAACAAAACCCTCTGTGCCATGGAACTCTAACAGAGAGTCCTGTTGGCTGGTGCCCAGGTTCTCTCACCACGAGTAAGTTGTGGGCTCGGAGAGAGAGCTCTGGGATAGCAACATCTGCTCAAACACACCTTTGAAATCCTGTGTCCTCTTCTGAACAGGCTCCCTGTGGAAAACGCACACAAGAATACTTAAGTGGAGACAAACATCCAAAGTTTGCTTTGAAAGAAAGGTGAGGCATGTGGTTTTGCAGAGACTAGCACTTATGTGGGGGAAAGCCGGATGTTCCCCTCTTTGGGTCACTGTTTTTAATTCCTTCCTTCATGTATTCATGGTGAACCAACTGAGTTCGCTGCAGGTTCATACGGGCACATGGGCAAGGGCTGCTTGCTGGAGCATGGGTGATTCATAGTCACCTGTATCCCCAGGAAACCAACCTCAGGCTGGGTGTTGGATGACTGTGACAACTGCCTCCCCGGCATTCCCTGCCCAACTTCAGGCAGATAAAAGCTCCATGAAAAGTGTCTCCACTCCTCAGGCAGTGACTTCCTGTTATGTTGTGGCAGTATAGGGGTTTTGTACTAAATGCTTACCAGAATCCATTCACTGTACGGCAGCGATGGGGTTCATAAAGGCGTACTCACCCATGTGTCGTGCACTCCAGCCATCAGCCATATTCATTCTCATCCTTCCTCAGTGCCCTCCTGCTAGGCCTGCTCTATCACCCAGACAAGCCTCTCTTCAACTTCCATACCACGTGACCATATTCAACCTCCAGAGTCAGCGTCTGCTCCCCAAGCCTTTGCCCACCTCTCCCCAGTCTCCCTTCTGGGCTTGGGTTTTCTCCTTGTATGGACCTGCTTTATAATCTAGGATCCTCAGAGGGAAAACAGGTGACTGTAGTCTCTTAGGTGCTGGCTGCTTTCACTTAACACCAAACTCTCTGTTTGGATCCATCTTCCAGCCAAGGACATAATTTTCTTTGTATGCCTGCATAAAACCACACTGACACCACCTCCTGGGGCAGGTCAAATTTCCTTTAAGACATCACCTCGCCTCTTGCACATCTGATCCTGAGTAACAGCTGCCCACCTCACTGGTATCAACTGCTGGATTCTTTGCTGCATTGAGAAGAAAGGGAACACCTTTGTGAATGAACAATCACCCCACACGGGTGCCACGGGAAACAGCTCCACTCTGGGTTGGCTGAGCCCGTGCCTGTTGCAACAACAGTGTCAAAGTAGTCTTCCAGGAACCAATGCCCACCCTCCACCCCATCCCCCACCTCCCATCCCCCACCCCCTACCCCCCACTCAGGTGAAATTCAGCTCAGCCAGTGTCTGGGGATAGCAGGTACATGTATTTGTGCAAGACTTTCAAGGAAGTTCACCGTGACCCATGGACTTCTTCAGAGGCATGCTGGCCAGGACCAATGGCCCTGTGAGCCTTGTACTTCCGCCATGGGGTGAGAACATCAGTTGGGGACAGAAACCCAGAACATGCTTGAGAATCAGATCTCAGCACCTGAATCCCCCCCGCCACACCCTACCCCTGGAGCCCCATAGGATGACCTGGTTAGTACCAGGCCAGCCCTGTGCTCCACCTGTCAAGGAGTAGTAGAATATCCCCTTGGTTAGGCACAGCCACATATGCCCCATATCAGTTGTTACCGGGCATGATGGCATCTGGGTTCTGGGAGTCATCTGATGGGAGATTTGGATCAACCCTTGGGCGCTTGGCACTCCTCTCCATGTCTTTCTCTTCCTTGGTTGACATGGCTTGGGGCCTTGCTGGGCTGGGCTGGGCAGGACTCCTGAAATGTTGGCGTGCACAGTAAAGACACCGAGAAGAATTTCATGACAGCAATGGAAACATGGACCAGGGCTCCACAGGCTTTGGCCATGTGTCCTGGCACTTGCTGTGCTGGAGCAAAGAGGCGCAGGAGGGGGACACCGATATATATCACCACATCCAATCATATTCTGTCCCCCGTCCCTTTCCTTTTCTGGCAGGACGCAGAGCTCTCCGCAACCCCGTAGGCCTCAATCTCGGCCCTTTCTGCTGAATTCTTGTCCCCAGGATAGGCCAAGCTTGGGCTAGCCCCCAGACCCAGTGGCCCAATACTGGTGTCTAATCACAAACACCAACCCACTGATGGCCAATGCAGTCACCGGAGCCATGTCTGGGCACTTACTGCTTGAATCGTGCTGCACACTCAGGTGAAATCCCTACCCACTGTCAGAAGCAACTCAGGGACCCAGGCATCCTGGAAAGACCCAAGGAACACACACAGGAGGCAAATGCAGAGATTCCCCAATGTACTCGCACAAAGTGGCATGCCGTCTGTATGAGGGCATCGGGGTCTCTGTGCTCGCAGGGAGCGCTGTGGGCACCAGGAATGTTAAGCACACAGGCTTGACTCTTCAACAGAACAGATGAGTACATCTGTCTGCCAACTAGAAGGTTGGGAGTGGATGTTGTTTACGGCTTGGTGATCTGTGCTGTCTACAGGGCCAGGTCACACCTGGATCTCCCAGATTAATAGGGTTTTCCCAGACCCTCCCTCCCTAGGCCTTCATTGTTAGTTTGGCTTCCCAGTCAACGGAGCCTATCCTTCAGGGAGATGTCCCATGTACGTTACAACCCGGTGACCTCTGTACTCTCTGCATGACTGAAGCCATGTCAGATCCTAGGGCTCTAAGATATGGAACCCACATTCATGGGAGGGGTCATGTGTCCGTTGCAAGAGACCTTCTATGGAGTTATGCCTTAATCTTCATTCTGCACACGAGGCTGAGATAATCGTTACCAGGGAACTTT
>NW_024431136.1:0-18780 GCF_017639785.1 Mesocricetus auratus
TACCTAGCCATGGAGAGAGGGAAACAGAGAGAGGGAAACGTAGAGAGATCCAATTCTTCTCTCATCAAAGCCTTTTTGCTTCATCACAATACTCTTTGCACAAGGCATAGTACAAAAGGTCTTTTAAATTTCTAAGCATGGTTAAGGACACCATGTGTGACAATACTCATTCATTTTGTATTATGTAGTGGAAGTGATCCAGATCCATGTGTGTGGTGACTCTCTCTGACTCACACTGAGATATAGCAGTGATCTAACTCTACAGTTCAAGAAGTAAGAAACTCACTGCTTTGTATCACAAACTCTGTACATTCTTTTCTTCCTTCCTTCTCTTCATTTTTTGAGTATTAAAAGCTTCTTCTGAAAATAGTATTTACTGTAAATTGGCGACACAGCATGAATATGTGATAGATATTGGACTTATTATTCTATTATCTTCATTTTGCCACCAGAACATGTAAATTCTTATTAACTTAAGAACGATTTTGTTATCATACTACACATTCAATTTTTTATGCAAGATACATTTGTTGAGAGTCCAACATGTAGCATGAATTAAACAAAATTATTAAGGGTTATTTCCAAGTGATCAAATTCTTAAATAAGACAATGTAATTATTGTTTCGATGGAAACATGGATGGTGTTGAGAAATAGGAGGGGAAACAAAACAGAATGTTAAGGAACAAGGTTTCCATTTTTGCAGAGGGCTAAATAAAATTTATGTTGCTCATTTAATTAATGAGTTTGCATTGATTTAATTTGAAAACATCTTGAGATCGATGAATAGCATTTATATAAACTCTTGTGAACTTATATGTTATTTAGAACATGTTCTTGATGATCTGTGGCAACTCTAGGAATGATACATAATCAGAAATCAGACCACAAATAGAATTTGGCTGACTCTGATTCCCAAAGTTGACATGTCTTGTAATGAACTATCTAACTGATGACAAATGCCACTTATTCAGTGGAATAGTGTGCTGCAGTTGACAATTATGAACATAAGAAAGTTGGAATCAAGTTATACCTAGGTGTACTTAAAAGTATTCTGATAAAACTGTATCATCATTTTAAAATTTTGGTTCAAATTAATCATTTTAAAAACATGGCATAATAAAGTATGTATATATTTTGGCATAACTTGTGGTGGAGGTGCACAACTTTAATTCTAGTATTCAGGAGACAGAAGGGGGTAGATTTCTGTGAGGTCAAAGAAAATCTGATTTACAGTAAGGACTAGGTCAACCAAGACTATTAGACAGTAAGGACTAGGTCAACCAAGGCTATTAGTGAAACCTTGTCTCAAAAATAAATAAACAAACAAATTCTTAAATATTACCTTCCATCATTTTGTGTCACAATAATATACTTTAAATATTTTTATCTTCAAGTGGATTTTAGAAGTATCATTTAAATCATATTTCCACTTAAATGCACAGATGACTGATTTTCATATTCTATCAAAAACAGAAATATCTTTGTGTTTTAGGAAGTCATGTCTGCATAGGTTTTGTAGGTAGACATTAAGTGAGACTACAAAGCTCCTAATTTATTTCAACCATGGCCACAGAATTAAATGGCTCAAGTGAAAGAGAAAGATTTAGAGAAACATTGAGACAAATATATGTATACTCTCGGCAGGTACCTCTAATGTACCTAGTCTGAAGATCTGTTGGATTGGTCTAGAAGAAACAATGAGAAAACTAAATATGTTGGCTTCCTTGACCTTTATCTTTAGAATCTAGATGACAGAGACCCAGAGAGCAAACCCAATATTTTATAGCTTTATTTTACTACCCTGCTGTTTTGAAATATTCTTTTTGAAGGCATGAATCATAAAATACTCCAAATCCAACATGATATGAAAAATACAGCAGAGCAATATAATACATTCGAAAATGATACATCAAATAATTAATAAGACTTTGATAAGTGAATCCCAAGCTATTGAAATATGTGAAAATTAGACAAGGAATTCAAGGGTTTAGTTAAAAATGGTCAATGATCTTAATGATGTTTCAAGACGCAGATGAGTAACTCAGTATCTTGGACAAGACTTTCTGCAACCAGAATGAATCTGAAGATAATCAAGCTGAAAGCCTGGGAATTAAAAGCTTGATATGGCAGGCACCAGACCCTTCATGCCACCAAAACCCGCGGAAGGACCTGAAGGAAGCACAGACCTGCCATCCTCATTGGCCGCCATTCTGGGCTTGTCCCTGCACCCACCAGTAGAGAGATTAATCCCAGGGACTCTTCTAGCTCACATCCCCCTCATTAGATCTCATGACCCTCAGTAGCCAAGCCCTTCCTGCAACTGAATTCTGAAGAGGGACCAGCAGGCAGAAAGAAAGCAGCCAGCAACATTCACTGTCATTCTGGTGAGAGAGATTGAGACTGACAGAGAGAGAGAGAGAGAGAGAGAGAGAGAGAGAGAGAGAGAGGATAGGGTCTTGAATTCATACCCATGAAGAGAGAGAGATACACAACTAATAACCTCATGAAGAAGAGATGAGAAGACAGTATAAAAACACATCCAACAACAGAAAGACTTATGTGACAAAATCAGACTCTAGGGATTCTACACCAGCAAGACCTGCACAACCCAACACAGATGAAACAGAAGATAATGACTTTAAAAAGAACCTAATTAAAGTATTATAGGGGATCAAATATGGTATGAGAAAATCAATTAAAGAAATGGAAGAAAATCCAAACTAGGAAATGTAAGAAATCAATAAATCTCTGACCTTAAAACTGAAATAGAGACCATAAGAAAACAAACTGAGGTCATGTTGGAAATAGAAAAGCTGAATAAACAATCAGAAACTATAGATTCAAGCTTAACAAACAGAATACAAGAGATGAAAGAGAGTCTCAGGCACTGAAGATAAACTAGGGGAAATAGATTCATCAACCTAAAGAAAATCTAAAATCCAAGAATTACTTAAAGAAAAATACTCAGGAAATATGGGACACAGTGAAAAGACCAAACCTAAGAATAACAGGTATAGAAGAAGGTGAAGAAGCCCAGCTCAAATGTGCAAAATATATCCCACAAAACCATAGGAGAAAACTTTCCCCATCTGAAGAATGGCAGGCCTATGGAAAGCACAAGAAGCTTACCTAACACCAAATAGACTGCAACAAAAAAGAGTCCCCTGGCCACATAATATTCAAAACACCATACAGAATGAAGAAAGAATATTAAGAGCAGCAAAGGAAAGAGGCCAAGTAACATATAAAGGCAGACCTATCAGGAATGTAGTGGACTTCACAGAAACACTAAACGCCAGATGCTTCTGGATAGACGTTCCACAAACACTAAGAGACCATAGATTCCTGACCGGACTACTATACTCAGAAAAACTCTCAATCACTATAGATGGATAAAAGAAGATATTTCATGACAAAACCAGATTTACACAATACATATCCACAAATCCAGATATATAGAAAGTCCTAGAAAGAATATTCCCACCCAAGTAAGCTAACTACTCTCCATAAATCATAGGCAATAGATAACCTCACTTGAACAAAACCCAGAAATGGGGGAAAACACAAACACAACACCACAACCTCAAAAAAATGAATCCAAAAAAAATAAGAATCAACAGTCAATGGTCATTGATATTCCTCAATATCAATGGTCTTGACTCACCTCTAAAAAGACACAAGCAAACAGAATGGATACAAACACAAAATCCATTCTTTGCTGCATACAAGTAAAACACCTCCACTTCAAAGACAGATGTTTTCTCAGACTTAAGGGTTGAGAACAAATTTTCCAATTAAATGGACCTAAGAAGCAAATTGGTAACCTATCCTAATATGTAATAAAATAGATTTCAAATTGAATTAATCAAAAGAGATGAAGAAGGATATTTCATATTCATCACAGGAAAAATCCATCAGGATGAAGTCTCAATTCTGAACATATATGCCATAAAATACAAAGGTACCCACATTTTAAAAAGAAATATTATTAAAATTGAAATTATAAATTAAACTCCACACACTTATAATGGGAGACTTCAACATCCCACTCTAACCACTGAACAGGACCAACAGACAGAAACTTAACAAAGAAACAAAGGAAATAAAAGAAGTTATTACCCAATTGGGTTTAACAGACAACTATACAACATTCCATCAAAACATAAAAGAATATACCTTCTTCTCAGCACCACATGGAAACTTCTCTAAAATCAACCACATGCTTGTCAAAAACATCAAACTTCAACAGGCACAAAAAAGTTGGAATAACCCCCTGTAACTTATCAGACCATCATGGCTTAAAATTAAAATTCAACAACAACACAAATTATGGAAGCCCCCACAAACTCATGGAAATTGAACAATGCTCAATTACATCACCCCCAGGGAAGGAAAGAAAAAGAGAAAGGATGAAAGAGGGAAAGAGACAGAAAGAAATCAAACACTTCCTAGAATTCAATGAAAATGAAGCCACAGCATACCAAATTTATGGTAGACTCTGAAAGCAGGTCTAAGAGTAATGTTCATATCACTAAGTGCCCACATGAAGATACTGGAGAATAGCCGCACTACAGAATTAACAGAACTCCTGAAAGCTCTAGAACAAAAAGAAGGAAACTCACCCAGAAGGAGTACATGACAGGATAAATTCAAATTGAGAGATGAAATCAATAAAGTAGAAGCAAAGAAAACAATACAAAGAATCAATTAAAAAAGAGTGGGTTCTTTGAGAAAATCAGCAAGAAAGACAAACCTTTATGCAATCTAACCAAAGGCAGAGAGAGAATATTCTAATTAATCAAATCAGAAATGAAAAGGTGAACATAACAACATTCCTGAGAAAATCCAGAGATTCATCAGATCATACTTTGAAAATCTGTACTCCACAAAATTTGAAGATTTAAAGTAAATGGACAATTTTCTGGATATATATCACTTACCAAAATTAAATCAACAACAGATAAAAATTTTAATAAACCTGTAACCCCTAAAGAAATAGAAGCAGCCATCCAAAATTCTTCCAACCAATATAAGTTCAGGTTCAGATGGTTTCAGTGCAGAATTCTACAGAAATTCAAATACTCGTCAAATTGTACCACCCAATAGAAGCAGAAGGATCATTTCCAAACTCTTTTTAAAAGGCTACAATTACCTTAGTAACCAAACCACTCAAAGACACAGTTAAGATAGGGAACTATACACCAATCTCTCTCACGAACATTGATGAAAAAATACTCAATAATATACTGGCAAATCGAATCTAAGAACACATCAGAAAAATCATACACCATAATATTCAGGGAGAGATTGTAGATACCTGTGTCCCTAAGCACACCCAAAGTGGGCATGGTCAGAGCTAAGAATTTCATAACAGTAATCTTCAAACACTTCGGAAAGTAAATGGGGCCCCACTACTTCGACTCCACCTGATATGACTTGATGCACCTGATCTGCCCTAATTCCTCGATTCCATCTGATCAGATCCATCCATCTCATCCAACTTGATGCATCTGAAATGACAAATGCCATCCTGAAACAAAATTGGGACTACAACACTCTAGGCAACTCCAGATGAATGAACTGGTATAGCGCACATTCTACTCTGTGGCCCGAGTCTCAGACAGGAGCTTCAATCAAGATTAGAACTTCAGTCAAGAACTTCAATCAAGGGAAAGCAAGGGACCACCTGGTCCGCCAGGACTAGATATAACAAGCCTTGCATCTGAGCCTGCTTTCTGGTGCCTGGGGATTGCCTGGGAACTGCACAGAGCTTCCAATCCTGGCCAGAACCAAGAACCCCAGATTTCAGGTATTCTCTCCTACCAATGAGACCAGAAAACCAGCAGATCCAGCAAAGGGCACAGGGGACCAGGTGGGAGGCTAAGCACCCCAGATTCCTGGTCTTCTTCTCCACCCATGGGACAAGAACAAGGACGAGGAATAGAAGAACACCCAGATTATTGGACTTGCTAGCACATACTGAAAGGGTACTCTGGTCCCCTAAGCCCAGACCAGTAAGTGGCTCTTTCTGCACCCAATAGAAGAAGACATGGAAGAGACAATACAAAAACACACTCAGCAACAGAAAAACAAATATGACACTGCCAGATTCACACACCAGCAAGACTCCAACATTCCAATGCAAATGAAGCAGAAGGCAATGACCTTAAAACCACCTTCATGAAAATCATAAAGACCATAAAAGAGAATATATGAAAATCCCTCAAATAAATGGATGAAAAAAACGAACCAAGAATGCAAGAAATTGAAGTATAAATAAACCAAAAAAGGAAGGAAATGGAAGAAAAAGCAAACCAAGAAAATGCAGTAAATGGAAGAAAAAGCAAAATAAAAAATGCAAGAAATTGAAGAAAAAGCAAACCAAAAAAATGTAAAAAATGGACGAAAGAACAAACCAAAATTTCATAAAATACAACAAATGGATGAAATGATGATCTGAAAATTAAAAGAAACTAGGCAAACACTGAAAAGTTTGAAAACTGAAATAAAAAACACAATCTGAAGAAAGACTGGAAATAGAAAATCTTGGCAAATATTCAGGTACTACCAATACAAGCATTACCAATAGAATACAAGAGATGGAAGACAGAATCTCCAGGTGTTGAAGATACACTAGGAGAAATGCACTCATCAACCAAAAAAAATCTTCAGTTCACCAATTCCTTAACTCAAAACATCCAGGACATATGGGACACCATAAAAAGACCAAACCTAAAAATTAATACATATAGAAGGTGATGAAAACCTCCTCAATGGGGCATAAAATATATTCAACAACATCAGAGAACAAAACTTTCCCAACATTAAGAAAGACATGCCAATGAAGGGACAACCATCTTACAGGACACCATATAGAGTGTATCACAAAAAATTCCCCTCACCACATAATAATCAATACCCCAAATCCACAGAATAATGAAATAATATTAAGAGCATCTAAGGAAAAACTCCAAATAACATATAAAGACAAACCTATCAGAATTAAACCTGTCTTCTCCACAGAAACTCTTAAAGCCAGAAGGTCCTGGATAGATATTCTACCAACGCAAAGAGACCACGGATGCCAGCCCAGAGTACTATACCCAGCAAAGCTCTCAATCACTATAGATTGAGAAAAAAGATATTCCATGACAAAACTAGATTCAAGCAATACGTATCCACAACCCAGCCCTACAGAAAGTTTTGGAAGGAAAACTCCAACCTAAGGAAGTTAACTACAACCAGAAAAACACAGGCATTAGAGAATCCCTCTCTACCAACAGACAAAAGAACCAAGGGGTGAAATTTCACACATAATTCCACCAAGAACAACCATTCCAAAAAAAACAAGAACCAGCAATCAAAGGTCATTAATATCCCTCAATAATATTTGTCTTAATTTGCCCATAAAAAGGCACAGGCTGACAGAATGGATTCGTTGAAAGAACCCATCCTTCTGCTGCATACAAGAAACACACCTCAGCCTCAAAGACAGACATTACCTCAGAGTTAAGGGTTGGGAAAAGATTTTCAAATCAATGGCCACAAAAACAAGCAGGGGTAGCAATCCTAATATCTAACAAACTAGATTTTATACTGTCATTTCATATTCACCTCAGAAAAAAACCAACAAAATGAAGTCTCAATTCTGAACATCTTTGATCCTAATACAAAGTCATCCAAATTCGTAAATGAAACATTGCTAAAACACAAACCATACATAAAAGGTCACACACTAATAGTGGGAGACTTCAACACCCCACTGTCACCACTAGACAGGACTACAAGACAGAAACTTAACATTTAACAAAGGAACTAATAGAGGTTATGACCCAATTGGATTTGATAGACTTCTATAGAACATTCCATCCAAACACAAAAGAATATACCTGCTTCTCAGCAAGACATGGAACCTTCTCAAAAATTGACCACACACTTGGCAACATAGCAAACTTCAAAACAGTTGGAAAAACTCCATGTATCTTATCAGACCACCATGCTTTAAAGACAGAGTTCTATTTAAATTTCTTATCTGTTCTTGATTTAATTTTGGCAAGTGATAAGCTATCCAGGAAGTCGTCCATTTCCTTTAAGTTTTCGAATTTTATTGAGTACAGGTTTGCAAAGCTGGCGGGAGGGCACAGGAGGAGGGGAGGGAAAGGGAGAGGGACCTGGAACTAACTTGTGAACCAACCTTGTTTCTAATCTAAATTTAAACTTAAAAATAAAAAATGCAAAGATGGTTTCTTCTAGTGTCATCCATTTGGCTGCAAATCTCAGGATTCCATTGGATTTTTCTGCTAAATAGTACTACATTGTGTAAATGTACCACATTTTCTCTATCCACTCTTCGAATGAGGGGCATCTAGGTTGCTTCCAATTTCTGGCTATTGCAAATAAAGCTGCTATGAACATAGTGGAACAGACTTCCTTGTTGTATGAATGGGCATCTTTTGGATATATGCCTGAGAGTGGAGTTGCTGGGTTTTGTGGTAGGTTTATTCCCATTTTTATGAGGAATCTGCATTCAGATTCCAAAGTGACTGAAGAAGTTGTCACTCCCTGTCATGCCCACCTCAACCAGCAAGGAAGATGCAACACCCAGGCTCTTCTTTAAGCAGTTTATTCAGGAACCTTGAACAATCTTCTTCTCCTGGGGAGTACCAGGGAATCCCAACCCACAATCTTAAACTGTGTTGTATCGTTAATTTTCAACAAGTTACATGATTAGGTACTTACACAGTGTTGTATCTTTAGTTTTCAATAAGTTATACCTGTAGATTTTCACACATTAGTTTTCAATGAGTTACACATGTAGAATCTCACACAGCATAGTATCGTTAGTATTCAATAAGGTACACGTGTGGAAGCTCACACAGCATTGTATCGGTAATTATCAAGAAATTATGCATGTAGTTTCTCACACAGAGTTGTATAGCTAGTTTTCAAGTACTTACACTTATAGTTTCTCACACAGTGTTGTATAATTTATTTTCAATAAGGTAAACGTGTAGATTCTCACACATCATTGTATCGTTAGTTTTCAGTAAGTTATACGTGTAGATTCTCACACAGCGTTGTATCGTTAGTTTTCAAGAAGTTACTCATGTAGATCCTCACACAGTGGTGTATTGATGGTTTTCAAGAAGTATCGCTTATAGATTCTCACACAGCATTGTTTTGTTAGTTTTCAACAAGTTATGCATGTATTTTCACACACACTGTTGTATCCATATTTTCCAAGAAGTTACACATGTAGATTCTCAAACAGCTTTGTATCGTTAGTTTTTAATAAGATACACGTGCAGAATCTCACACATCGTTGTATCGATAGTTTTCAATATGGTACATATATAGAATCTCACAAAGGGTTGAATCATTAATTTTCAATAAGTTACACATGTAGATTTTCACACAGCGTTGTATTGTTAGATTTCAATAAGTTAAAAGTGTAGGATCACACACAGTGTTGTGTCGTTAGCTTTGAATAAGTTACATGTGTATATTCTCACACAGTGTTGTATCGTTACTTTTCAATAAGTTACACTGTTGGGGTACCCCGAATTGAGGAGGGGTCCCCAAGCTGGATTCATCACCCCAAGAATCAAGAGTCCACAAGCCAATTGATGCAACACACAGGAGGCTTTATTTAGGCATCTGCAGATGGGCCTCTCGGTCAGCTTTTAGACCGATTGGCCCCGAGGTTCAGTTACAATCAGCTTTTAAAGACAAAAACCACAAGCTTTTGGGAGGGGTCCCTATCTTATGATGGGGATAGGAGTGTACGTGACTCCTGAACCTGGGAAGTAGATGTCTTCCAGACCTACATGTTGTAAATTCCTCAAACCTTGGTATGAATTAATTATCTCTCCCTAAGTAAATAGTGTTATCTCCTTGTTACCTACTAATCTTGTTTGCCCATTTCTGATGCCCTGGTCAGTTCTTCACAGGTAGTCGGCAGCCCAGAATTGGCCTTTTGTGGGTTTACAGCCCTTCTGCAATTAAGGTTGCTAAACCATACATTCCATTTTGTGGTTTGGCCAGTTCCTGGGATGGGGTCCTTTGTTCACTTCCCAAGTTCTCTAGTGGGGTGCCCTCAGTGTTTAAGCTTATATTTTATTTCTATAAATTCGGGGTCTTTCAACACTTACAGATTCTCACAAAGTATTGTATCATTAGTTTTCAATAAGTAACACCTGTAGATTCTCACACAGCGTTGTCGCCTCAATTTTCAATATGTTGTCCATGTAGAATCTTACTCACTGTTGTATCGCATGTTTACAATAAGTTACGCGTGTAGATACTCACATAGCGTTGTATCGTTATTTTTCAAGAATGTAGACATGTAGTTTCTCACACAGTGTTGTATCTTTAGTTTTCAATATGTTACACCTGTAGATTTCGACACAGAGTTGTGTAGTTAGTTTTCAATAAGGTACATGTGTAGAATCTCACACAGCATAATATCTTTACTTTTCAATATGGTACACGTGGAGAATCTCACAGAGCATTGTATTGTTAGTTTTCAAGAAATTACAGATGTAGTTTCTCACATAGTGTTGTATTGCTACATTTCAAGTACTTACATTTATAGGTTCTCATACAGTGTTGTATCGAAAGTTTTCAAAAAGGCACACATGTAGATTCTCTCACCTCTTTGTTTCGTTAGTATTCAATTAGGTACACGTGTAGAATTTCACACAGAATTGAATTCTTAGTTTTCAATAAGTCACACGTTTTGAATCTCACAAAGCATTGTATCATTAGTTTTCAATGTGGTACACGTGCAGAATCACACACAACGTTGTATCATTAGTTTTCAATAAGGTATACAGGTAGAATCTAACACAGCCTTTTATCCTTAGTTTTCAAGTAGTTAGGCATTACAGATTCTCACACATTGCTGTAACATTAGTTTTCAATAAAGTACACGTGTAGTTCCTCAAACAGTTTTGAATTGATTGTTTTCAAGAGGTACCGCTTAAGATTCACATACAGTGTTGTGTCATTAGTTTTCAATAAGATACACATAGATTCTCACACAGTGTTCTGTCGATAGTTTCCAAGAAGTTACACATGTAGATTTTCACACAGTGTTGTATCATTAGTTTGGAAGAATTAACACATGTAGATTCTCACACAGTGTTGTATCACTAGTTTTAAAGTACTTATACTTATAGATTCTCACACAGTGTTGTATCATTAGTTTTCAAGAAATTAGTCATGAAGTTACTCAAACAGTGTTGTATCGATATTTTCCAAGAAGTTACACGGGTAGATTCTCAAACTGTGTTGTAGAGTTTGTTTTCAATAAGGTACAGGTTTAGAATATCACACAGCTTTCTATCGTTAGTTTTCAATAATTTAAGCATGTAGTTTGTCACACAGTATTGTATCGTTTGTTTTCATGTAGTTACACTTATAGATTCTCATACATTGTTGTATCATTATTTATCAATAAGGTACACGTGTTGAATCTCACATAGCGTTGTATAAATAGTTTTCAATAAGGTACACGTGTAGATTGTCACACAGTGTTATATCGTTAGTTTTCCATAAGTTACACATGTAGTTTCTCACACAGTGTTGTATCGTTACTTTTCAATAAGTTACACCTGAAGATTCCCACACAGATTTGTATTGTTTGTTTTCAATACGGTACACGTGTAGAATCTCACACAGTGTTGTAATGTTAATTTTCAATAAGGAATACTGGTAGAATGTGACACAGCATTGTATCGTTAATTTTCAAGGAGTTAGGCATGTAGTTTCTCACACAGTGTTTTATTGGTATTTTTCAAGCACTTACAATTATAGATTCTCACACAGTGTTGTATCATTAGTTATCAATAAGGTACATGTGTAGATTCTCACACAGCATTGTACTATTAGTTTTCAATAAGGTACAAGTATAGAATCTCACACAACGTTGTATCATTAGTTTTCAATACGGAATAAAGGTAGAATATCACACAACGTTGTGTCGTTAGTTTTCAAGAAGTTAGTCATGTAGTTTCTCACACAGTTTTGTATCACTTGATTTCATGTACTTACACTTATAGATTCTCACACATTGTTGCATCATTAGTTTTTAATAAGGTAAACGTGTAGAGTCTCACACAGTGTTGTATCGTTATTTTTCAATAATTTACACCTGTAGTTTCTCAAACAGTGTTGTATTGCTTGTTTTCAAGTAGTCAAACTTACAGATTCTCGCACATTGTTGTAACGTTAGTTTTCAATAAAGTGCACGTGTAGTTCCTCACACAGTTTCATATTGATGGATTTCAAGAGGTATCGCTTAAGATTCGCATACAGTGTTGTGTCGTTAGTTTTCAATAAGATATGCATGTAGTTTCTCACACAGTGTTGTAACGATAGTTTCCAAGAAGTTACACATATAGATTCTCACACCCTGTTGTATTGATGGTTTTCAAGAAGTATCACTTATAGATTCTCACACAGATTTATTTCAGTATTGTTCAACAACTTACACAGTGTTGTATCATTAGTTTTCAATAAGGTACATGTGTAGAATCTCACACAACATTGTATCGTGACTTTTCAAGAAGGTACACAAGTAGAATCTCACACAGTGTTGAATCGTTAGTTTTCAAGAAGTTAGGCATGTAGTTTCTCACACAGTGTTGTATCGCTAGTTTTCAATTTCTTACACTTATAGATACTCACACAGTGTTGCATCCTTATTTATCAATAAGATACTTGTGTAGATACTGAAACAGTGATGTATCGTTAATTTTCAAGAAGGTGGATCTGTAGTTTCTCACACAGTGTTGGTTGTATCATTAGTTTTCAAGAAGTTACACTTACAGATTCTCACAAAGTATTGTATCATTAGTTTTCAGTAAGTTACACGTGTAGATTCTGACACAGTTTTGTATCGTTAGTTTTTAAGAAATTACTAATGTAGTTTCTCACACAGTGTTGTATCGTTAGGTTTCAATAAGGTCCACGGGTAGAATCCCACACAGTGCTGTATTGTTAGTTTTTATACGTTATGAATATAGATTCAATCACAATGTTGTGTTGTTTGTTTTCAACTGTTACATAGTATTCCACAATGTGTAGTTTCCTTGTTTTTAATAAGTTACACGTATAGATGGGCAGGGAGCTTTGTATTGTTAGTTTCATGAAGTTAGGCATGTAGTTTCTCACACTGTGTACTATCATTAGTTTTCAAGAAGTTACACATGTAATTTATCACACAGTGTTGTATTGTTAGTTTTCAAGAAGTTATGTATATAGATTCAAACACAGGTTTGTATCATTACATCAAAAGATACACGTGTAGATTCTCAGATAGTGCTGTGTCTTTAGTTTTCAAGAAGTTATCCGTCTAGATTCTCAAGACAGTGTTGTATCCTGCGTATTCAAGAAATTATGCTGATACATTCTAAAACAGGGTTGTATCATTTGTTTTCAATAAGTTAAACATGTAGATTCTCAGAGAGTGTTGTATAGTTTTCAATAAGTTACACGTGTAGATACTCAGACAGTGTTGTATTATTCATTTTCAATAAATTATATGTGTAGATTCTCACACAGTGTTGTGTCATTAGTTTTCAATGTGTTACACGTGTAGATTCTCACACAATGTTGGATGTTTAATTTTCAATAAGTTACATGTGTAGATTTTCAGACAGTGTTGTGTCATTTATTTTCAAGAAGTTATGCATATAGATTCAAACAGTGTTATATCGTTATTTTTCTTAAGATACACGTGTAGGTTCTCAGAATGTGTTGTATATTTAATTTTCAAGTAGTTATACATGTGTACACAGTGATGTATCGATATTTTTCAATATTTTACACATGTAGATTATCAGCCAGTGTTGTATGGTTAGTTTTCAAGAAGTTACACGTGTAGATACTCACACAGTGATGTATCGTTTGTTTTTAAGAAATTACACATATAGATTCTGTCACTGTGTTGTATTGTTAGTTTTCAAGAAGTTATTTCATGAGGCTACGTAGAAAGATTCTCACACCTTTCTGTATCTTTAGTTTTCAAGAACATACGTATATAGATTCTCACTTAGTGTTGTATCATTAGTTTTCAATAAGTTTCACGTGTATATTCTCAGACAGTGTTGTATCCTTAGTACTCAAGACAGTGTTGCATCATTAGTTTTCTAGAAGTTATGCTTTTTAGATTCTCACACAGTGTTGTATCGTTTCTTTTCTCTAAGATGCATGTGTAGATTCTCAGACAGTATTGTCTCGTTAGTTCTCAAGTAGTTACACATGTAATTTCTCACACAGTGTTGCATCACTTGTTTTCAAGAAGTTACACGTGTAGAGATTCTCAAAGAGTGTTATATCGATATTTTTCATGATGTTATGTTTGTATATTCTCACACAGTGTTGTATCGTTAGTTTTCAAGAAGTTACATGTGTAGATTCTCAAGACTTGTTGTATCCTTAGTTTTCAAGAGTTATGCTTACCGATTCTCACACAGTGTTGTATCACTAGTTTTCGATACGTTACACGTGTAGATTCTCAACACTGTTGTTTCCTTAATTTTCAGTATGTAAGACGTGTAGATTCTCACACAGTGTTTTATCATTACTTTTCACTTTAGATTTCGGGAAGTTACGTAGATAGATTCTCACCCAGTGCTGTATGGTTAGGTTTAATACGTTACGAATATAGATTCTTACACAATGTTGTATCGTTTGTTTTCAAGATGTTACATTGTATCCCACAAAGTGTAGTTTCTTTGTTTTCAATAAGTTATGCGTATAGATTTGCAGGCAGCTTTGTATCATTAGTTTTCAAAAAGTTACTTCACATAGATACTCATACAGTGTTGTGTCCTTTTTTTCATAAGTTTGATATTTAGATTCTCTCTTGGGTTGTTTCGTTAGTTTTTAAGTTGTTACACATTTTGTTTCTCAAACAGTGTTGTGTCGTTAATCTTTATAAGTTACTCGTGGAGATTTGCACACAGTGTTGTATCGTTAGTTTTCAAGAAGTTACGTATATAGATACTCATTCAGTGTTTTATCGTTAGTTTTCAATAAGTTTTGAATATAGATTCTCACACAATGTTGGTATAGATTGTTTTCAATATGTTACTCACGTAGTTTCAAAAAAAGTGTTGTATACTTTGTTTTCAATAAGTTACATATATAGATGTGCATGCTGCTTTTTATAGTTAATTTTCAAGAAGTTACACATGTAGTTTCTCACATCGTGTTATATTGTTAGTTTTAAATGAGCTACAAGTGTATATAATCCGAGAGTGTTGTATCATTAATTTTCAATAAGTTACTCATGTAGATTCTCACATAGTATTTTATCATTAATTTTCAATAATTTACACTTGTAGATTTACAGACAGTGTTTTATCGTAAGTTTTCACGTTGTTACACGTGTAGCTTCTCACACAGAGTGGTAACGTTAGTTTTCAATAAGTTACATGTGTAAATTCTCAGACTGTGTTGTGTCATTTATTTTCAAGAAGTTACACATATAGATTCAAACAGATTGTTGTATCGTTACTTTTCAATAAGATAGATGTTTAGATTCTCAGATAGTGTTTTATCGTTAGTTTTCAAAATGTTACATGTGTAGATACTCAGACAGTGTTGTTTTCAAGGAGTTATGCTTATAGACTCTCACACAGTGTTGTATCTATAATTTTCCATAAGTTACCAGTGTAGATTCTGAGAAAGTGTAGTTTCCTTTGTTTTTGAGAAGTTATGCATACAGATTCAAACACAGTGTTGTATCGTTACTTTTCAATAAGATGCACGTGTAGGTTCTCAGACAGTGTTGTATATTTAGTTTTCAAGATGTTAAACATGTAGTCTCTTACACAGTGATGTATCGTTATTTTTCAGTAATTTACACATGTAGATTCTCAGACAGTGTTGTATCATTAATTTTCATAATTTAACCAGGAAGTCAGGCCGGTAGCAAGGGACAGGTCTACTCGTGTGGAGAGTCACATGCACAATAGCCACCGGAGTTCCCTCATAGTATCTTCAAACTCAGATGTCCAATTCTGTAATAGAAACTGAGACAATCTTTTAGACAGTTTCGCCTCGTGAGTGAAATTTTGATATCATACCGATGTAATACATAGTCCAGCCATTCGCCATTCACATCCCATTTGGGTTAACTGCCACAGAGTGTCAATCTGTTCCTGCACAAAAATCGATGCGCTAATTAATGATCATAAGACCTCCTTTGACCCGCGAATTAAGCAAATCTGGAGGTCTAATGCATTAG
The DNA here is from genome assembly GCF_017639785.1 of Mesocricetus auratus. Taxonomy (NCBI): domain Eukaryota; kingdom Metazoa; phylum Chordata; class Mammalia; order Rodentia; family Cricetidae; genus Mesocricetus; species Mesocricetus auratus. The sequence goes on from NW_024431136.1 coordinate 16,260, forward strand.
CAACATTGGCAGAGAGATTATTTAGAACATTTGCAGTCTGCAGCATGCCTGACAAGGCCACCGCAGAAACAGTGGCACTAAATGCAGCAATGGTGATGACTGTCACTATGGCATATAGATTCAATCATAGTGTTATATCGTTATTTTTCATTAAGATACACGTTTATGTTTTCAGACAGTGTTGTTTCCACCAACAGATTCTAGAGAATCCACACCAGCAAGACTCCAACATTCCAATGCAAATGAAGCAGAAGAGAATGACCTAAAAACACTTTCATGAAAATGATAGAGGCCCTAAAAGAGGATATAGAAAAATCCCTCAGAAAACAAACCAAAAAAATACAAGAAATGGAAGAAAAACAAACAAAAAATGCAAGAAATGCAAGAAGAAACAAACCAAAAAAGGCAGGAAATGGAATCAAAAACAAACCAAAATATACAATAACTGGAAGCAAATGCAAACTAAAAAATGCAAGAAATGGAAGAAAGATCAAACCAAAAAATTCATAAAAAGCAACAAAATGACAAAAAGATAAATCGAAAATTGCAAGAAGCAATGCAAACACTGCAAGGGTTGAAAACTGAAATAGAGACAATAAAAAAACACAATCTGAAGAAAGGCTGGAAATAGAAAAGCTGGGCAAATGGTCAGGTAGTACTGATACAAGCATTATCAAAAAATACAAGAGATGGAAGAGAGAATCTCAGACATTGAAGATAACAATAGGAGAAATGGATTAATCAACCAAAGAAAATCTTATGTCCAACAAATCCTTAACACAAAACATCCATGAAATATGGGACACCATTAAAAGAACAAACCTAACAATAATAGGTATAGAAGAAGGAGAAGAATACCACCTAAAAGGGGCAGAAAACATATTCAACAAAATCATAGAAGAAAACTTTCCCAAACTTAAGAAAGATATACCAAATTAGGTACAAGAAGGTTACAGAACACCAAATAGAGTGGATCACAAGAAAAGTCCCCTCGCCACATAATAATCAAGACCCCAAATATACAGAATAAAGAAACAATATTAACAGCAGCTAAGGAAAAAAGCCAAGTAACATATAATGGCAGACCTATCAGAATTACACCTGATTTCTTCATGGAAACTCTGAAAGCCAGAAGGTCCTGGATACATATTCTACCAACACTAAGAGACCATGGATGCCAGACTAAACTACTATACCCGGCAAAGGTCTCAATCACTATAGATGGAGAAAACAAGATATTCCATGACAAAACTAGATTCAAGCAATTCGTATCTACTAACCCAGGCCTACAGAAAGTTTTGGAAGGAATACTCCAACCCAAGGAAGTTAACTACAACCAGAAAAACATGGGCATGAGAGAATCCCTCTCTAACCACAGCCAAAAGAACAAAGGGGTGAAATTCCACACATAATTCCACCAACAACAACCATTACTAATCAAAAAAGAATGAGCAATCCGTGGTCATTAATATCTCTCAACATTAATGGTTTTAACTCACCCATAAAAAGACACAGGCTAGCAGAATGGATTATAAGTCAGAACCCATCCTTCTACTGCATACAAAAAACACACCTCACACTCAAAAACAGACATTACCTGAGAGTTAAAGGTTGGGAAAAAATTTACAATCAAATGTACTCAAGAAACAAGCAGGGGTAGCAATCATAATATCTAAGAAACTAGACCTTAAAATAAAATCAATCAAAAGAGATGAAAGAGGTCATTACATACTCATCAGAGATGAAATCCTCCAAGATGAAGTGGCTATCCTGAACATCTATGCCCCAAATACAAAGACATCCACATTTGTAAAAGAAAAATTATTAGAATTTAAATCACATGTAAAGCCCCACACTGTTATAGTGGGAGATTTCAACACAGCACTCTCACCACTAGACAGGAATTACAGATAGAAACTCAACAAAGAACCAAAGGGTCAAATAGAAGTAATGACACAACTGGGATTAATAGACAACTATAGAACATTTCATCCACATAAAAAAGAATACAAGTTCTTCTCATCACCACATGGAACCTTCTCAAAAATCGACCACATACTTGGCAACATACACAACCTCAGCAGAATCAAAAAAATTGGAATAGATCCAAAAGACCAGCCCACACAGGAAAGACATCAGCCCTTCCAAGACCCCAACCCCAGGGAGTCCAGCTTCAGGTGAGATTGGGTCTCTGGCAGGTCCCACTCACCCGATCACCCATCCCCTTGATCTTCCGGGCCGCTCCTGGCATCGAGTAGACCCCCCACACAGGAAAGACATCAGCCCTTCCAAGACCCCAACCCTAGCAAGTCCAGCTTCAAGTGTGATTTTGTGTCCGGCGGGACCCCCCTCCTACACCCATCCCCTTGATCTTCTGGGCCACTCCTGGCATCCAGAAGACCCGCCCACACAGGAAAGACATAAGCCCCTCCAAGACACCAACCCCAGGGTGTCCAGCATCAGGAAAGACATCAGCCCTTCCAAGACCCCTACCCCAGCAAGTACAGCTTCAGGAGACCTG
>NW_024431137.1:0-881 GCF_017639785.1 Mesocricetus auratus
TGTGTTCTTTGTAAATTTCGGGGATCAACCCTCTGTCAGATGTGGGATTAGTGAATATTTTTCCCATTCTGTGGGCTGCCTTTTTGTCTTGCTGACTGTGTACTTTGCCTTACAGTATCTTCTCAGTTTCAAGAGGTCCCATTTATTAATTGTTGTTCTCACTGTCTGTGCTAGTGGTGTTATGTTCATAAAGCTGTCTCCTGTACCAATTCGTTCAAGAGAACCACCCACTTTCTTTCTAAGAGTTTCAGTGTGGCTGGATTTATGATGAGGTCTTTGATCCAATTGGAGTTATGTTTGTGCATGGAGATAAACATGGATCGATCTGCATTCTTCTACATGCCAGCCTCCAGTTATGCCAGCAACATTTGTTGAAGATGCTTTCTTTATTCCACTGTATATTTTTAGCTTCTTTGTCAAATTTCAGATGTTCATACGTGTTTGGGTTAATATCCGGGTTTTCAGTTCGATTCCATTGGTCTACCTGTCAATTTCTGTGGAAATACCAAGCTGTTTTCAGAACTATAGCTCTATAATAGGGCTTGAGGTCAGGGATGGGGATGCCTCCGGACGTTGCCATGTTGAACAGGGTTGTTTTGGCTATCCTGGGTCTTTTGTTTTTCCATACAAAATTGATTAGTGTTCTTTCAAGATCTGTGAAGAATTGTGCTGGTATTTTAATGGGGATTGCATTGAATATGTAGATTGCTTTTGGCAGGATTGCCATTTTTACTCCATTGATCCTACCTATCCAAGAGCATGGGAGATCTTTCCATTTTCTGAGGGCTCCTTTAATTTCTTTCTTTAAAGATTCAATGTTCTTGCAATACAGGTCGTTCACTTGTTCAGTTAGCGTTACACTAAGGTATTTTATGTAAACA